>NW_010133333.1:30254-31695 GCF_000699245.1 Pterocles gutturalis | reverse complement strand
TTCCTGCTGCTTGCTGAGATGGCAGAGGCTCTCATCAGCTCTCGGCTAGCAGGTCGCAGGAGTCCACAGGTTCTCAAATCTCTGAAATATTGCTTTCCCTCCCAGGAAGTGTGAAACTGTTCGCCTCTGGCTTTGGAGATGCTGATGAATGTTCCAACATTCCCTCTGCTATAGCTTTACAGTAATGGTTAAATCCATAGTAAAGTCAAATAAAATTGTTGTCTACTGCAAATAATTATTATAAATCTCTGAAGTTATATAGCAACAAGTGGAACAAGCGAGAGGGCCTGATGAGAAAGATACTTCCTACAACAAATACATAATAACGCACAACAAGTACACAAAAACTCTGGCTCTGTGTTTCACTGTTTTCTGCTAAAGGTCTTCCTTGGCAATTTTCTTTTTTCTTCTCTGCCTTCACTGAATCTGGTTTGTAAAGAATAGGTGATACAAAACTTTTTGCTGCCTGAGCAACTGGGCTGGCTAAGAAATCTATCGGAATGGTTTTCACTGCATTTCCTTTCAAAGCTCATGAATGTTTTTATTTAATTTGCAAGAATTTATATCGAGATCGGGAATTTGGCCAATTTTAATGCCTGCGGGCGATGTGGTGTGCCCTTGCTGGAAAGCTGCAGGGGCTGCTGCTCTGGCCTGTGAGCAGTCAGGCATCACAGCTGTTTATTGGAAACAGCTTTTTGCTGGTATTGGTTTCTGAAACTTATTTGTTCCCAGCATGGGAATAATTTTTAGTGGCATGATGGAAATGCATTGGGTTTTGGAGTTGTTGGGGAAAAAACTGGTTGTTTTCTGAGGTCTGTTGAATTAAGGGCTCAGGGATGCTTGAACACAAACTGTAGAATTGGGGAAAGGGGCCAACAAAGCCAATTCTTGTGCCAGAGGATTATCTGTTCTCCAGTTATCCACAAAGTAGCAGTGCCTTCCACTTCTAATCCCAGAAACAAGCTCTCAGCACTTCTTTAGAAGGAAAAACAAGCTTGACTTAAGTTGGTAAAATCTGTCACATAGAGGAGCTTTTTAAACAAATTTGGGGAGACTAAAAAAAAAAAGCAAAGCTTGGCTTCTTGTCCAGGCTTTGCACACAAGCCACTGCATTGAAAAAATTGGTTTCTCTACCAAGTTTTGAGATGCTTTCTGCCAGTAGAAAATGTGTATGTTCCCTCATAGATAGCCTTGGAACATTCTGAAAAGGCTCTGCTAAAATCAAGTTTTTCATTTTTATGGGAAGATCAGGAAGGGTCCAGTCTCTTACTTCTGAGTTCTTGAAAATGTAATATATTTTGTGTGACAGAGAATATTGTTAGAGACCCTCAAAGATACTGGAAGACTGGAGAGCTCCCAGGATGGTATAAAAGAGAATTTCCAGTAAACGTTAGACATTTATGCCTGGGGTGTGTGGAGGAGAAAAGTCCATCATTTGAGT
>NW_010133333.1:2175-30223 GCF_000699245.1 Pterocles gutturalis | reverse complement strand
CCTGCTGAAGGTAGTAAAGTTGTTTTTCATTCCCAGTTCGTGTCTGGTTTCTGTTTAAATAGTCTTTATAATATATAAGCAATGGGAGTATATTGCTCTTAAATAGTGTTCTTTTTATGAGTCTGGCTCAGTGTTCTGCATTTTAGCCCTTTGCACATCCAAGACTTACATTTTTATTTGGTATCTTCATAACCAACCCGTAGGTTTATGTAACCTTTCACTACTAATAAAATTCAAAGATTTAAGATTTTTTTGTCCAAGATTTTTATGCCAAGGAGTTTGCCAAGGGTAGTCACTTTTTCCTGTTACTATGTCATTCCATCCCTACAAAATTATTTTTTCATCAGAAGGCTTGTCACATTTTAATATCCCACTCATCGTGATCAAGTGCTACAAATGCATCAGGGCTGGACAGGAGGATTGGATATTATCCTGGCTGCAGTACAGATATTGATTAATAAACAGAGGAGGGAAAATGATACATAATCTTGGTTTTAACTGCCTTTTCACAAAGCTTTCTGTGCCAGTCGCATTTCCTTATGCAGCGGCCCTTTACAGCTGCTGAAGATGGTGCACGTGGACTATAGGAGTTAATGCTTTTGTTATTGTGATTGACGTCAGTTTTAATTCTACTGGCCTGCATTATGGAATTATGCAGTGAGTCAAGGTGAGCCAAACTTGTACAAAACTTCATTGATGAAAATCAGTTTTGCAACTAATTAATCCTCATTTTGAAGGAAAGTGTAAGGATCTTAAAGTTGTTTTGTTGTTTCTTCTAATCACTTTGTTTATTGCATAAAATGTGAAATCAAATGGTGGGTATTAAACAGTGAAATTAGTGCATTAGTTCAAAGTATATAAAAATCTTGTTAATATGACTTAGGCAATCTTGTTATTTCTGTGGAATCCCATTTTAGTAGTCTACCTGCAAACATGAGGGCGGCTCTGTCTTGAAATAATTTCAGAAGATTAAACTTCATATTATTCTGAATTAGGAGCAACTTCAAGGACACCACCCAGTAAATAAAGACTTAAGTTACTGTTTGCTGGGGCAGCCAGCAGCATTGTTTCTATCTTGAGAGATGTTTTCCCACCTTCTCCTTTAATCCAGAAAGATCTTGTAGTTATCTTTTTCCAGATACGAGGAGAAGTCTATCGCCCGAATCTAATCCGGTAAAGTGCCCTGATTGCCAGCAGCAGCACTGTGAGCCAAGCCTGGAATATTAGCCCTTGGGGGACTGGATGCTTCTCTGTAGTGTTCATTCTGTCTGGTCTCCAGCACGATAACTAGAGAACAGCTCTGTTGTGCTTTAAGAGTGTTACAAAATTTAAGAAGATTCTGCCTGGGTGCAGAGCTGGTCAAATCTGCAGGGAGAGGGGCGATGCCTCAGTGGCAGGGAAGCACAGAACGCCGTGATCTCTAATCGTGTATTTTGAATGTGTTAACAGGCCTCCATGTGGAAATGCTTTTCCAGAGAAGTACAGCCTGCAGGCCCGCTCTCAGGTTGTACGCAGAGTGTTGTGGGTCTGTTGAAAACACATTCCAGTCAGCTGCGGTAGTAGTGATTTTTGGGAATTGTCAATACACTTCCAACACTCAGAGCCCACTGAATGCAGTGGATGAGAATAAGCAGAAATCTGAGGTCTTTCAAAACACACCAAAAAACTCCAAAACACAAGTTCAGGACTTAATCCACACACAACTGTGTTTCCCTTAGTCTGTAAAACTGAATGGCAGAACGATGCAGTGATGACCAAGGTTTTATTAGTCTGAAGAAATCAGTCAGTGAATGTTCAGCCGTATTAACAAAGCTCGCTTTGATGCGTGAGTCTTGCTTTGGAGGGATTTTTGTACTTTTCCTGGCAGTTGTATTTCTCTGTGTTTAGGTTTGTTTCTGCCAAAGCAGTGAATGTTATTGCTCCCCCCCGCCCCCCATCTTGTGCATACACTATTTTAATGTGGTACATCAAAACATGAAATAACTGACAGGAGATTTCCCAGTCAGTGGCTTATCCTAGTCCACAAAATTACTTATCTTCACTCACTGTGTGGGCTAGATAATTTGTTACAAGAGAGTAATTTATGATTAATAATGACAACATAGTATTTTATCTACTGCTGTGTATTCTTTTAAATCAAAGTCTTTCTCCTTCCCTTATTTCCTCTCCCTATGCTTAAACCTAGCCGTAGACAGCTTTGAAACATTTAACTCTGCTTTGGACAGCCAAGACAGCATGAAACAAAAAAAGAGTAATTGAGTGCACCAGGGAGCATCAGCAAAAGAGCAGTGCTAATTTTTGAAGTATAAAAGATAACGGCCAAATTTGTCAGGAAGCATTGACAAGAAAGATAAATTGGAAGTAATTAACTGTCTGACATGCTGGAAGCGATGTGTCTGCCAATGGCTCTTTAAATCATCAGGCTATGAAATGTGACAGCCATTTGTCACTTTTATGAGGCGCTGCTGCCTAGCTTTCCCTTGGGAAGCGTGGAGGTAGTGTGTTCTTTGACTATCTTGCTAAAAAAAGGCACAGATGTATTTAAAGTGCTTCCCATTTTCAGGTGCCTGCCTTCTCGAACTGTGATTATGGTGCATTCTTAGCCTGACTAATCTGATTTGAGCTCAAGCCATTCTCAGGTCCTATTTCCAAGAGTATTTTACTTGACCTTCCCAGATCTCCACAGTGCATCTAGGAGCTTGGTTCTTTAGTTGTCAGGAGAGGAAACTTCCACAGACAGAAGAAATACAGCACTCATTTGAAAGTTTTCCCTCTTTTTTCTGTTCAGAGAACTCCCTTTAATAGATTTCCTTGTCTCTTACTAATCAATAGGCTTCTCATAGGGCTAGAAATATGCAGTCATTCTGATGATCACAGGCAAGCAAGGGTGTTTCTGAAAGCTAAGATCTACAGCAACATATTCAGAGACCATTGAAAGTCTCTTTGAATTGCTCGCAGTTGATGTGTTGTTTTATTAGGTTATGCTGTTTCCATTCCAGATGTTAACTAGTATTAATATCGGACTGTAGGGTGTGTTGTAGTACGCTCAGGTATGGGGACATTGCTTTGAACAACTCACGCTTCTTGTTCTCCTGTTCTCTATGCAGTCTGCTGTTTAGGATTGATAATTTATACAATTAATGTTTTGTTTGACAAGTCTTGAGAATACATGCAGAGAATATGTATGCACCTATTGTTTTGCAAATACATAATAATTTTATGTCTTATGTAGTCTGATTATTCATTTGAAAGTTTTAAAGAAAAAGGGAGTGTCACATTGGTGTTTCTAAATGATAGCTTGGTATTATCAAGCAGAAGCTCACACCTGCCCATAAGAATTGCCATCTGTGTTCAATGCTCTTTCTCTTCCTACTTTTTCAGCATTAACAACAAACTGCAGCAGCCAGAAGCAGCTGCTGGGGTACTGGAATATGCCATGAAGCACTTTGGGGAGCTGGTGAGTCCTGCTGGATAACTCTCTTCATGTCTTATGTTTTCTTGGCTTTTTTGTGTGTATGTGGTGGTGGTGCTGTTGCTTTTTTTCAGTCAATCATGTTGAGGTTCTATCCCTGCTTACAATATTGCATCATTCCTACTGAAGGTGCCTTGCTGCCTATGGGATGTATACTGTGAGGTTAGCTGTATACTAGCAAACACTGTATGCAGGTAGGATAGCTGAGGAAGGCTGCAGGAACTTGTGCAAGAACCTGATTTGGAGGAGAATGTAGCAGCTGTCATTGACACTAAATGGATGTGTGGGCAACTAGCAACTTGACAAATTGAAGCTGGGAAGTGAGGAAGTTCCTGTTCTAAGCTTTAAATACTTCAGGGTTTTTGAGAAACTGCATCAATACCTTCCAGGTAAGGATTTGATGGAAGTTATGCCTCTAGCCTCTCTCATCCAGAAGACACATGAACCTGTCAGAGAGTTCACAGATATTATTATTCAGACTAGCAGATTAGCCAGTCCCTTACGGTTTTGACTGCTCACAGAAATAAAATAACCCCGTTCTGTGTTTTTCTCTGCATGAGTTACCTTTTTTTCTTTCTTCTTTTTTATAAGCATTTAATTTGTGTTCAGGGTCTGAAACATTTATGCTCTCCTGCCAGTTCTACTCTGTTAAAAAGGTGATTTTGCAGGAATAATTCTTGCAGTGCTCTAGGGTGACTGGGAAAAGGAAGGCAGCCCTGGAAGCACAGTAGACTGTCCTCTTTCATTAGGAACCACTAGAAAGTGGGAACAAGTATAAAAACAAAATGGTGTAGAATTATGTGTGGTTTTGACCTAGACTGGAAAAGAAGCCCTTTCTGGGAGAAGTACAGACTTCAGAACATCTTTACAGCTTCTTATGATTCCTTGGGTGGATTGAGCACAGCTCTGTTACCTAATTCTGACCTCACTCTTTAGCAGTAATGTAGTTGTAACAGTAAATGTAGTTCAAAATACAGGGTTTGCCAGAATAGGCAGTGAAAAGAAATTAAGAGGAGCTGTGAGCTCTGCTTTGAGGAACTTGCTTGAAATATTATGACTGAGCTGAGAAGTGAAAGGGCTGGTATATAAATGTCCTAAGTGGAAGACCTGGCATGCAGAGTGTGGTTTGTACTGACCCTGCCCACGGGGCTGGGGAAAGAATCTGTTCTGCAGCCTATGTCAAGACATGTGTTGCCAAGGACTGAACTGAAAAACATTGGCAGAGATAAGTATGGAAAAATATTAAGGCATTTTATTTCTTGAAAATTAGAAACAAAATCTAGAAACAAAGCCTGAAGAAAAGTTCATGCAGCTGATAAGGATCACTGCATGGCTTACTTTTCAAGTCTCTGTTACAAACCACAGCCTTTCCTTGGGAGGGCTGTGGTTACATCCCAACATTGTACTACCTGCTGTATTAAAAAAAATGGCCTATAAGTAGCCAGATGCACATTGTGCTTTTCGGGTTTGTGGTTTTTTTTCCCATTCCTGAACACAAGACTGTTGTTTAAATGCAAGCATGTGCAACAACGGGAAGTAGAATATTTTACAGATTTACCCTTTTTCATATTCCACTCACTCCTCCTTTCCAAAAAGAAAAGCACCAGCTACTGAGCTAGTATTTCAGTAGCACTGAATAAGGGGATGATGTTGGATTGATCCCTCTGGTAAACCTGAATTCATTTCTGTGCAGGTTGAGCAATACTCAGGACTTCTGTTTATGCACTAGCTCAAGGCTTTTCTCTGTATTGCAGAAGTCCATGAGGATATTTAGAATAAATAAAGGGCTAAGTGACCACCATAGACACAGAAGTTTTCAGGAAAAGCTGCAGTAGTTAATACAGAATGATGAATATTAATCCCACTATGTATTCTGATCTTTTTTTTCCTCCCCCTTAGGAAATTCAAGCTACCTGGTATGAAAAGCTTCATGAATGGGAAGATGCTCTGGTGGCCTATGACAAGAAGATGGACACAAACAAAGATGATCCTGAGCTGATGCTAGGACGGATGCGTTGCTTGGAAGCACTTGGTGAATGGTAAGATGGGAATACCTGGAGACTGAAGAAAATGGTGCCTTTAAAAATGGTCCCTATCTCTTCTCTGGATGCTGTCATCCAGGTGAATTTTTTTTCTTGAATTCCTGTTTACTCCTCCTTAGTTAATAGTATGAGTATTTCCAGCAACTTCTCACTTTGTTCATTCAAGTCAGAATTGGTAATAACATCTCTAAGCCTTTTGGGACATACCATCTGATAAGTTGTCTCTGAAAGAGAATCTTCAGTCTTGTGATCAGATCAACCCCATTTGTAACAGAGATTAACTGATTAGAGACAGTTTTTGTGAGAGGGTGAGCTGGTAGTGACTTAGAGCGTGCTACTTAACTGGGGACTTCTGTTTTTATGCCTGTTCACTTCAACTGTAAGAAGATAATTGGAGAAGGCATCCTGTGCACTGTAGCATGCAGTTCTACCCAGGGGCATATGTGCTTTGGTCCAGGTTCCGCCTTTCTACTGAACTTATCATGTCACTAGAGCTCTCTCCTGATGGGTCCTGACGTGAACCCATGGGATGGCACACAGTAAGGAGATTCCTCTTCGCTAAAGTCATTTTGCTGCTAGAAAAACAGAGCTATTTGAGAAATCTAATTCTGACAGTATTTTTCTGCTTTTTTATGTTTCTAGATGAGGGTGAGGCTTTTTCAGTAGGAAAAATAGATCGTTTTACTGAGTGTTTCTCAACCATCTTCTCCAGGAGTAGACAGTTCCCACCAGGGATTTACGAACTTTCTCCCTCCTGCAGGACATGTATTTGTGTAAAATGTCCTCTCCGAACCTCCTGCTTCTTCACAGAGCAGTGACAAATATATTACAGAAGGATGCTTTTCTGTTGGAGCTAGATACTATGCATCTGTTGATAGTCTGTAGGGATAAGAGCAATCACAGTCTCACAAGGATGTGTGCTCTTGCTGTTGTGGAACTGCACTCCGTCTCTATGCAGATGTTTTTTACAATTCAGAAGTGCCTTTGCAAAGTGCTGTCTTGCAACTGACTATAAAGACATCATCCTGAGACTGAGGATTCCATGGTTTGGCTGCGGCTATTCTTTAGTAGCGTTCAACTTGACTATTTGTGCTGCTGGCATCTGTTTGGCAGAATAAAGCAGTAAATGTAGAGCTGATACTATGCAGCATCGTTATGTCAGTACTCTGTGCAGTGTTGTTGTGGAAGTACAGCCAAAATATTCTTAGCCATTTGTGTCCTGCTGTAGTTATGTCTGCAAGATCCATACTGCTTTATTAGCATCTGTGAGGGTCCTGATCTACTGCTGTCGCTGGGTTGGCTTGGTTTTTCATTTGTTTTGTTTTTTGGGTTTTGGTTTTGGGTTTTTTGTTTGGTTTTGTTTTTTTTGTCTCCTGGGCCATTAAGCTGTCAGACTGACTATCTTGCCTGTGGCAGCCCATCCGTTCTGTTTGACTAAATCATCTTCCTTTTTGGGAGAGAAGAGGATGACAGAAGAGAAGGCAAGTTGGCCTCCCTCACAATTGGCAGCTCTTCTGCTGCTACAGAGTATCCAGCCTGAGAAATTCTGGAACTGCAACACCCATAGTAATTGGTTTGATTAATGGAGCGTTCACAGTTGATTTAAAATAAATAATATAAAAAATCCTGATGCTTCCTCTCCACTGGAGATGAAAGATTCGGATCCCCTCTGAGACCTTGCCGTGACAAGTCTAATCACTCGGTTACAGCAGCATTGATTCTCTAGCCTCTTCTCAAACTTAGTGAAGTTTTTATCCAAAATGTCTGATAGCAGGAGCCATGCACAAACTATTCAGATCATATGTTCTGTGTACTGACACTTGCAAAAAATTATAAGCATCCCTCGTTTGGTGGTGTTTTCGGTTTTTTCCTGTATTTGTAGACTGGAGTTGACGTTTCAATTCATAAAGTAGGTATTGCTAACTGCTGAGGAACAAATGCAAACTTTTGTCTGGATTTGTGTTTTCAAAGCATAGTGTGCCTTTACATTATTTTCTGATGATAGGATATTTGTTATCAGACTAGCATGTCTGAGTTGGCCAGAATCCTATTCTCCCCTCTCTATAAAAAGAACGATGGGGCTGGTTGTCATCTTATCTGTGGAAAGTGGTTGTTTAACAAGGCAGAACTCTTAGAAGAGGTTTTTTGCTGATCAGAAATTGTGGATTCTTCTTAGGGGGCAGCTCCACCAGCAATGCTGTGAAAAGTGGACACAGGTCAATGATGAAACTCAAGCTAAGATGGCTAGGATGGCTGCAGCTGCTGCCTGGGGTCTAGGTAACGTATTCTTGTGTGGTAGTGTATGACAGCTCACAGTGTGGAAGCACAGAGAGTTTTAACTTACTTCAGAAATCCAAAATATGACAGTAAAATCTAAGAACAATATTATTTCCATTGGGGTATGAAGTAAGTGTCATTCAACGCTGAAGCCCTTTGGAGAACCTGCATTTACAAAAGGTCTCCCAGTGTGGTCTCAAGTAGCAAAGAGACTGCCTTATTGGTCTGAGCAAATAATTGATTGCTTAACTAGTCCCTTTTACTTAGTTTTACATTAAGCCTAGCTCAGCCTTAAAATAATATTAGTAGGCTTTCTCTAGCATAGTTCTATTCTTATCCTGCAGAGAGGGCTGTTGTATTTCTGAGGATATCTGTGTCTCTGCAGGTCAGTGGGACAGCATGGAAGAATACACCTGCATGATCCCGAGGGACACCCATGATGGTGCTTTCTACAGGGCTGTGCTGGCTCTTCATCAGGACCTTTTCTCACTGGCTCAGCAGGTAATGATCTTCCTTGTTGGCTTCCCAAAACCTAGTTTAAAATGAACTAGGGTATATTGCTGCATGGAAAGACATGCTGTTTTAAAGCAGTTGGCTATAACCTATGAATTGCTCGATAATCTTTTTTTCATTGCTGTATTAGGCCTTGGTGATTGAGCTTGTCATGTATTTCCAGAAACACGGCAGTAATATATGTGCTGTAGAGTGTCAGAATGCCTTAGTCATTCTTAGGCTTCTTTGTTCTTGTATCTGTGTTCTAGACAGACAGCACACAAGGATTATCTCAGCAGAGGTTCCGGGTTACAAGGCACTGCTTGATAAAAGGCATTCATAGCATAAGACACACAGAGGATTCTTCCTGAGTGTTCTGTGCACTCCTATCTGTTGCAGCTTTTTCAGTGAAGTGCTCACATATATCACATACCAGAATGTTTGCTCTAATTTTTCTGGTAGCAGTGATAAATCTTTAAATTTTAGATTGAGATGACAAATCAAGGCAAGGAATGAGTCTATTAAACAGCGATATTGGTATGCCTGCTTGTCACAGAGGAGATTTGCAGAGTGGCTTTTTCTCCTCTGTAGAAATAAAGCATGTTTACTTTCCAAGGAAGCTCAAGTACCATTTCTCAGAATTCTGTGCTGGCCTGCCAACTTAGATAAAGGAGTAATTCAGTCTGCTCTGTCAAAACCCGTACATAGATTTTTTTGGGTGATGTGCACAGTAAAATTAGCCAGACATTCAAAGGAGTAGAGTTTGTGATTAACCTTTAACATTTTGAATAGGAAAAACTACAGATGAGTGATTATATAATGACTGGAACCAGAGCAGGTTTTATTTCATGCTTGAAGAGCGTGCCTTAGTTGCAGGAAGAGAAATGGAATTTGCTGTCCTGTAAAATTCATGAAAACCTGTTGGGTTATGTAAAGCAATGAAAGCTGTTTTCTACCATTGTATATCATCAAGAGATGTTTCTTGAGGCTTTTTTTGTAACCAACTCTCTTGCACTAAAATGTGAACTTCTCTTTTCCTCTATAAATGTTATTCATTATTATCTCTACAGTGACAGTATGATTAGAAATACTGCAAACTTTGATTTGGTAGAAAGACAAACTTCAGACTGTGTAGGTGATAGATGAAGCCCCCTAACTTCCCTCGTACCTGCCCCTGGACTCTTTTCCTGTCCATTCTTGCTGTTGATAACATCCTTTCCTGGTTCTTGTTGGGGAATGGGAACAGTGCCAGCTTTCATGAGGTGGAACACATAAATAGCAGTTTCAACAGTTGACTCTAGATAAAACATAACACCTTTCCCCCAATATCTTGTTCTATTTCAGTGCATCGACAAAGCCAGAGATCTGCTAGATGCTGAGCTGACTGCCATGGCAGGAGAGAGCTACAGTAGAGCCTATGGGGTAAGTGTTTAGCTTGGTCTTCATTCTCCTCATTGCTGCTTCACACTTTCTGTAGAAGTTGCATAAAACTCTGAGTAGCGCTTGCATCAAATGTAAGACCTGTGTAGGCCCACAAGCCAAATGGCTCGTGTCAGATAGGAAATATAACTTCGTAGGAGGAGTTTTGGGACAAATTAAACAGTGAGCTCCCTCCCTCAAAAGATTTGACATTTGGAAAGCTTGAATCAGCAGATCGTCTAGATACCAGTATATAGCAGTCTGTACTTTACCTGTTAGGCCGCATATGTACTTAAAATGTTGATGCCAAAATGCTATTCCTTAATTATAGATTTGTTCTGTAGTGATTGGAATGGAATGTGATTGTTTCCTTCAGGCTATGGTATCCTGCCAGATGCTGTCAGAGCTGGAAGAGGTTATCCAGTATAAACTTGTACCAGAACGCCGTGAGATCATCCGCCAGATCTGGTGGGAAAGACTGCAGGTACGTCTATGTGAGATCAAGGATGGAGATGCTGATGTGCTGGCATGAACCGCTTCCCCTTGAGTCAGTGCGATGGCTCAGCAAATCTTTCCATTTCTCTTTCTGTCCCAATAGCATCTGTGTTTACGTGGCTGTATGCTTTCTGTCTCCTTTGCCGTTGTGTTTGTCCTGGTTGTTTGGGCTTTGTTTGTTGATGTTCCTGAGGTGTCTATTGATGTGACAGCACTTTAGTGGGGTGATGTAAGCACTGAAATAGATGTGTACAGAATGGAGACAGTAGTAACATCTCCAAAGCTGCTTATCTTAGTGTTGGATCACACCTGGAAATAGTGGTTTGGATAAAGGTTAGTTTGAACTTTTTACCTGGCTGGCTGCATTTTAGGGAGAAGTGAATTCTCTCACAATCCTGGAAAACTGGACAGAGAATTCACATACTTGTAAAAGATCTTCCTGTTCCTTTTTGACCTCTTAGAACATTTCCAATTGATTAGCCTTGTCATCTTTTAAGAGACCTTTAGCAAAACTGCGTTTCCTGTATTTGAAGAGAAGTTTGTGCCCTTCTTGCTCTAAACAGCAAAAATCCAAAGCACCTCTGAAGATTTAAATCAGACAAATATTTTGAGGCTATTTCCTTACATCCCTACAGTGAAAGTGAACATCATCAGATGAAGTAGTACTTACAGGAATACTGTTTGGAGAGGTGATTCCTCCAAGGGAAGGAGGAAAAAAAAAAAAGGCATAATGAGGGCAAAATGTTCTCATTATACCACATTTTGATACGCTGCCTGGAGGAAGAATTTCTCCCTATGCAGAGTTCCTCACTGTGACTACTATATCTCCCTCCTTATGAAACACTGTTGCTGCTGCATATTTCATAGCTTTTTGGGAAACTGTGACAAAGCTTTTAGTCTCCCATCTGCATTCCTGTCTGGAAAAGCTCAGGAGCGTTCCACTGGGGTGGAGAAACTGAGAGGGACAGGAATGTAATGTCTGAATACAGCTGTTTATAGTTCTGAAAGCAGTACATACAGTTCTTGCACATCTTATAGCTGCTTTCTAATAATTTTAAAATGCTAGTTGGATGAGGTTTATTTAGGTGTTAAGGAACAAGCTTTGCCTAACTTCCCAGCCCTCAATTTTGGGCAAAAAGAAAAAGGGAAAGAAACAGATGCTTTGGTGCTAAGGTGCTTGCTGATGTTGGAAATTCTTTTGTTTCCCTCAAAACTAAAAGTTTAAGTTATCTCTGGATCAATACAAACTTCAGAGCATCACTGTTACCCTGAAGTGCTTGGCCACAACAGTAAGCACTATGTATTTGGTTGTTACTGTCCCTTCCACAATTCTGCGTCTCTGTAGCATCCTCAAATGTTTGAAATACAGACTCGTCCTGCTCAGACTGACAATGTTGTGCCTCTCCCTTCAGACGGACAAGAACCAGACGATGCTTGCACAAGCAGCACAGCAGTTGGAACCGCAGTTTCTGGCAGAACATCAGTTTGGTCATGCCAGCCTCAAAAAGCAACACATGCAAGGGGAAGAAAAAGGGCAATAACAAAAATATCTTTGCAACTATTTGTTTTTGTACCATCTCCATGTTGAGATTTGTCACAGTTTAAACCCAAAATAGACTTTAAAACTAGGTTGAGAAGAGTTAAAAACTCTTGACTTGTTTCATAATTGCAGAAATACCTTTCCCGATTTTTGGATGCATTTCTGCTTTAGAAGCTTTTCTCCTTTTTCCATTAGAGGATATTGTTAGACTGCAAACACTGAGCTGGCTGCAGAGAATAAGAGTTAAGGACTCAGCCTGCTTCACACACTGCAGTGTTAAAGGAATAGCCAGCTAGTTTGTATTGTCAGCCTGCTGTGAACTGTGGGTACCGAAGTCTCTCCATCTTGGGGAAAAGTCCCTTCAGATTCTGAATTGAGGCTCTGTGGAGTAGTTTGGAGATAAAACGCCAACAAGTTCTCTCTTCCTTTTTCTTAGGGCTGTCAACGAATTGTGGAAGACTGGCAAAGAATATTGATGGTCCGATCTCTTGTTGTCAATCCTCACGAAGACATGAGAACTTGGCTGAAGTATGCCAGCTTGTGTGGCAAGAGTGGGAGACTGGTGAGCGTTACCAAGCTCTGCCTCTACAGCAGGTTTTTACGTTGGCTTTGTCATGCTGCTTCAGCCTTGAGCATTTCCAAATACTTTAATTGCCCAACTGGCATGGGCTCTACTCTGAGGAGGAGACTGATCAGAAATTGGTGAAATACTAAAATTGTAACCAGTGTAGAATTCATACGTGTGGCCGTGGTTGTTTTGGGGGGACTAGTTGTGTGCCTGAGGGCCTCAGAGCCAATTTTCTGTTGCATACTATACCTGAAAGTTATGCAGCACTGGTAATTATTACTAATAATTCTCTCTGCTAAAGCATTCTGCATCAAATCTAGAATGTGTTGTTATTGTTGAACATTACAATCCTATTTCAACATTTACCGCAAGATTTATTACCAAAAATACTTGAAACAGACTTCACACTCTCTACTGGCTTCTGAAATGAGACTCTAATGCTGTGATTCCAGTGAAGACACGTGGTTTGTCATGGGATATTCGTATGAGTCCAGGGATAAGGTTGATATGTCTGTGTTTAATCTGGAGGGTCAGATGTATTTCTGAATGGTGAGCAGTTCTGTGGCCAGTATGAAAGGGAGATAAGAATGAGCTTGTTTTAACCTGCTTTTTCTCTTTGCAACTTTCTCCAGGCTTTGGCCCATAAGACACTTGTCCTGCTCTTGGGAGTAGATCCCTCTCGACAGCTGGATCACCCACTGCCCACAGTACATCCCCAAGTGACTTACGCATACATGAAACACATGTGGAAGAGCGCCCGGAAGGTACAAAAGAATGTAGTACTCTGTTTCATGCTCAGGTTTTGTGTGGTACCATGCACGTTAGCTCTTCGTAGTCCCCACAGAGCAAAGTCAAGGCTTTTTGCTCACCTGAAAAAGAGTAACTAATCCCTTTCCTTATTGTTATTCAGAAGATAAGCTTTTGAAATTTTCCTTTAAAACTGTGTAGTGACAGAGAAGTCTTGGCCCTAATTTAATTTCCTACATGGAAAGATTATTTTTGCTAAACCCATATCAGGTACCCAAGGGGTGTAGCCAAGGTTAATGGTCAATAGTAGTTCTACTGTCCTCACCAAGATTTCACTGTGCAGGCTTGGTACTTGACTTTTTGTCCGTTCTGATTGCCAGGTCTCCACACTGTAGCTATGGCCAGGATTACATGCTGAAAGGGGGAAGTGTAAGGGGTTTTGTTAGCAGTTTTAGAGAAGTATCCTGAACAGTTTGTACTTAGTTGCTGAGCAGAACTGACTTTTATTAAGGATATTTTTGAAAATTTCTAACTGAAAGACAGCTGAAAAGTACATAAGGTTTTGTCATGGGGCCAGTTTGGCTCCAAAGAGCCTAGGGTGAATGTTTTTGACATTGCAACACAGGGAGAATTTACATAATCAAATCCAATAAGCTTCAGACTGGATAACTTATCTTTTTTTTTAATATACATTAAAGCCTCCATTTATCCTCATATTCTGCCACATCTTTTTTATTTTTCCTGTCTTTGGGATTGCCAGCACTGGAGCAGAGCCATTGCTATGGGAACATTGTCATGACCTAACTATTCTTTATTTGAATTTAAAAACCAGAAGGAGCTGCTGATGAGGCCCTGTTCTGTTGGCTTTGTAAAACAGTGTAATGGTCTCATACTTTCTTCAGTAAATGACCCAAGCAGTATGGGGGTCTTCTCTGCCTGCCTCTTTGAGTAAAAATGGACTTTTCTGTGTTTGACCTGTGATAAAGAAATAGACAAGATGCAGTAAACTGGTGCAGTTGTAGAAGAAGGATGAAGGAATGCACAAAGATTAAGGGGGTGGGGGAAGAGAATGTATCTAAAATAAACTGACACAAGAATATGTAGAACCCATGAAGACAGGAGAAAAAGAACAGAAAAGCAGCGAAGATGAGAAGGAGGAACAGATGTGGTTAGAATCACCTCCTCTTGCTCATTGAATGATTTTCTATTTAAATACAGTACATAAGCTCTGTGCTTAGGGGCTTCTTTTTTTTCTTCTTTCTAACACATTAAAACTGGGTGGTGTTTACAGTGCTGAGGGAGAAATACGTTACCCCAGGTAGCACAAATCCTATGCGTGCACGCAAGTCTCAGCCCTTTCTCTGAGCACCCTTCTGCTGGAAGGACTGACTCAATGATTCAGTCCTTTGTGGCACTTTTTCCTGACGAGTGACTTGTGCATGCTGACATTCCAATGGGATAGATGAGGCATTTGAGCTCAGGTGATTCCTCTCTCGCTCTAAAGAGCAGCTCATTCCTGTAGATGGAACAGAAGTGATTTGGACTCTTAACAGCATATTTTGCAGTTTCTGACCTGAAATGACCTTGCAGATTGCAAGAGCTTTAATTGTTTCCAGTGAAGCGTGCATTCTTTTTTTCTTAAATCCTTAATTTTGTTCTTTCTTAGCCCATAATTCTTTCCAAGCAATTTCAAGAAGAGTCTTCCCTCAAAATTTGCTAGTGCAAGTTGCTTTGGCACTCCTGCCTTATGTAATCTGCTGGCAAAGGAGCAATGTACATTTGTACTTCTTAAACAACCTTAGGAGAAATCTAGACTTTAATTTGTTGAAACAACTCAAAGTTTACATTGCATGGTGTGTACTGTAAGCGTATTCAAAGCTGAGGGGTTAGGAGGGAAGATCAGGAAGCTTTAAGTTTTCCTTCAGGCATTATTTTCTCAAATAGGTTTTTTTTCAGGCCATAGCATATTGTAGTCAGACTTCTCTGGGCCTGTGATCCTGTCTGTTATGATAGTGACCTGGTCAGATACAGTTTGTAAGCTATGAACATTTGTTTGACTGTTGGAATTGCTGAACTTTGTGCATGCTCAATCGCAAATGAGACATCTCTGTATCTCTTCTTTTTTTTTTGGTGCTACGTATATAAACTGATTTTTAAGAGGGATGGAAATGGATAAAAGGCTTTGAAAGAGAACAAAACTGTATTTTTTGTTTTCAGTGAAAATTTATTTCCACGTTGTCTTCCTATCTTGTGCAGTCGTTCTTTAACCTCTGTGGTTCTTACTGCAACCATCATACAATTGCAGATTGACGCGTTCCAGCACATGCAGCACTTTGTGCAGACGATGCAGCAGCAGGCGCAGCATGCTATTGCGACCGAGGACCAGCAGCACAAGCAGGAACTCCACAAGCTCATGGCAAGGTCACTACCTAGTCCTTGGACACCCTGTAGCTATATAGTGAAACTGATGTGTCTCCTGGGGTTGCAGGGTCTGTGCAGATGACACATTTCAGACCAGGTCCATGCTTTGATTAAACAGAACAGGGGATTTCTCATTTAGCTAGGAGTAACCTGCTTGGTATTACATTCTTACCTGTCATATAATTTTCAGTAAATGTTATTGTGCCACCTAAGTGCAAATAACTTTGAATTTGTCACTGGCAGCTGGTTATGTTTTTCCACTGGCAGAAGGCAGAGCTCTTGGCACAGCTATTTTTCTGGTTTTCAGGAGATCCAGTCAGTAGGAAAGAAACACTTCCCACATGCCTGGCACCACTTGTGCTTGGCAGCTTATGCCCTTAATACAACAGCAGTGCTTTGGGCAATGGGTGCCCTGCATGTGATGGTTTCTTAAAACATTGTTGCATTAAAAACATATAATCTCTATTTTTCTCTGTGGATCTGGAGGTGCCAGATCTGTTGTTTCCACTTTAAAGAAGAAAGCGCTTAGGGCTTACTGCTGAAGGTTTGCCTTTTTTAAAGGGAGGCATGCACTTAATTTGCTTTTATGAGAATGGGAAATTAGTAATGAGTTGCGCACAATATTTTTGTTGCACAATGCTTTCTGGAAAACTCAAAATATAGAAAAGCCAGCTGTGTAACTGTGGTACTTGATACTTTGCTCGCTCAGCAGGCTTTAAGTTTTACACAAAGCTTCACAGCCCCACCCTGCTGCAGTAAAAGTACCTTGTTTTTCCTTTCCTCTGGGAGAGGGTGACTTAATGGGGTTCTGGCTCAGGGGAAGAGCAGTTGCTCTGTGTTTCCACTGTCTGTCACAGAGCTCTCTCCAGAAGGCTAGGTCGTATGGTGGTAAGTATAGCTAGCCAGCTCATATGCTGTCTGCGTTTTGTCAGTTCTGATTAATTCTTTTGATGCTACTGTTAGCTACTACTTACTTTTATTTTATAACAGATATAAATGAGGAACAAAGTTTGACCCTCACCTTTCCCCTTAGAAGTCAAAGCATTAACTAGTTAGCTCCCTGCTTACAAGCAGGCTGTATGTGTTGTGAACCTTACATGTTAACGTGAATGCTCCCAGTCTGCAGAAGAGGCTTACTGAGTGGGTTTACCACACGAGATGTCTTTCAGACTTCATAAGAAGTCTGCCTCTTAATCCAGCAGGCTGTGTTTTCATTCTGGGTTCTCAGTTAACAATCCCTTTGCTTAACCAGGTGTTTCCTGAAACTGGGTGAGTGGCAGCTGAACCTGCAAGGCATCAATGAGAGCACCATCCCCAAAGTCTTGCAATACTACAGTGCTGCAACAGAACATGATCGCAACTGGTACAAGGTCAGTAAGTAAAAGGTTCCAGGCACCATTGCAGGGAGATCAGTAAATTTGATCACATCAGGTCAAAAGATCTCCAAAGAGCCTTTGGTTTCAGGGTTATGAAATTTCAGTTAATGTTTGGTGCCAGATCTTCTCTGGGGCAGCCATCTCCTGCATGTCTTCCTGTTAACACCTCCCCTAGTCCTAATATATTGATCTTCATTATAAGCTTTGAAAAATTAAGGTGTATGTGAGTGGAATGTGATTTCGTTTTTGCTACAGAGCTCCTTTGCCTTAATATTCAACAGGGAGCTCCTGGCCAAGAATTCATCATGCTGTTATTTAAGATAATAAGGCAATAAAAACTACAAGTGATTAGAGAAAGCAAAGCATTGTGTTGTCTGCGGGGTATTACTTATTACTGTTGTCCTTGGACTCAGAAAGGTTGGATTATTATCTCTAATAATTAGAAAGTACAGGTTGCAGAAGGGTTTAATCTTCCTTCTGACTTTTGTTCTCTCTTGTTGGCAGGCCTGGCATGCCTGGGCAGTGATGAACTTTGAAGCAGTGCTTCACTACAAGCATCAAAACCAGGCCAGAGATGAGAAGAAGAAACTGCGTCATGCCAGTGGAGCCAGCATCACCAGCGCTAACGCTGAGGGCAGCAATAGTGAGAGCGATGCAGAGAGCGCAGAGAACAGTCCCATCCCATCTCCAGTGCAGAAAAAAGTCACTGAGGTACTCTTCTTCCCTGTTTATGTTGAGACATCAGTACTTATAGCTTAGAGGCAGGAAAAACTTATGGCAGGAAACAAGCTACTGTGCGTACCTGGCTTGTGGAAGCTGTGTGTGTGCGCGTGCATGTGTGCGTGTATATATATTTATGTGTGTGTGTATATATATGTATATGCTCGTGGCTTACAGGAAAAGTGAGGAAGCTCAGCTTAACTCAGTCTTAAGAGAAGAGGACTAAATTAATGCAAATGATCGTAAGTTAGCTGTGAACTAAAGCAAAGGCATAGATGGCTGTCACAGGTGGTACAATGGGCATTAACGAGTTCTGCTGCTTAAGCCCTTCATGAAAGACTGAGGAATCTCTTTTCCTTACCAGTTATACTAGGGTTGTAGTTTTTAGGCTGCTTTGCTGTCCATAGTTTTGCCAACAAACTGAAGTATGAAAACTGTTCACGGTATTTTCCCTGCTAGGCTGAAAGACCTGTGTGTGGTCAAGTAAAACATAAATTCTAGAAGCAACATGTCTTGTGAGGAGTATGAGCCGAAGTCAGTTATAACATGGAATAGATATGTGTTTCTGTATATTTCTCCCTCTTTCCTCTTGCTAAGTTTGGGATTCATGTGGACTGATGCACTTCTGTAGAACTAATGCAGCAATTTTCATTCCAAAAGGATTTATCCAAGACCCTCTTGATGTACACGGTCCCTGTCTTCCGATCCATATCTCTGTCTCGAGGAAACAACCTACAAGACACTCTAAGGTACATAACAAAGCACATAGTAAATGAAATCCAGCTGATAAGGTCGCACAGTTTAAGATGAGATAAAACCTGTTTCTGCTCTTTTTGTTATGGTTAAACTAAGTGAATGCTTCAGTCCAAGCCAATATGTGTTAGGTGGATTAGCCCTTATCCTAGTATCTCTGGGTTCTGGGAAGAAGAGTCACTTGTAAATAGATATGAAGGTATTTGACTGGAATGGGGTTTTTTTGTTTCATTCCTGATGAATGTATTTGTCTTTTTCAGAGTCCTGACTCTGTGGTTTGACTATGGTCACTGGCCCGATGTGAATGAGGCTTTGGTAGAAGGAGTCAAGGCAATCCAAATAGACACTTGGCTGCAGGTAAGGAACACAAAGGGCTAAGACAAATCTCGGTTCTGGGGGGAGCTCAGGCATTCATTACATGATATCTATGATAATCCTTTGCTAAACAATCCTCTGTAGGTGAGTGGTGAGAGCAGTGTGCAGAACAATTTGTAATGGACTTAACAAGCGTCTTAAATAGAGACATGAGGAACATTCTTGCATGCGTTTCTGTATTTATATGCAGATATGATAAAGAATGAAAATTTGAAAAATTGAAGATGGCACACATTCAGTGGTGATCAAGTGTAAAACACCACTCTGCTGCTCTGTAATTCAGACAGTCTATTCTAGGATTGCTTTGTAGAATGACTCTTGTAAATAAAAAAAGCCTTTATTTTTTTATTTGAGCGTTACACTTCAAGCTACATCTTACTCTTTCCATAAGAGGATCCTGTAACAGTTTTGCATGGAACACTTGTGATCTCACTGAGCTGTTCTGCATTTTTGATACTGTTTAGAAGTTTGTGTTATCCTCTGAGCATCTCAGAGGTGGACAGAGAGCTGTCTCCCATAGAGACTGTGACGTCTCTAGCAGAGGGCAGAACAGCTTGTGAACTAAATGCATGACATGGCAGGGATGTTTATTTTACTTATCCTTACTACTAGGTTATCCCTCAGCTCATTGCAAGAATTGACACCCCTCGACCGTTAGTAGGGCGTCTCATTCATCAGCTCCTCACAGATATTGGACGGTACCATCCCCAGGTAAGCTTTGGCTTAGAGGAGGAATTTCCATGGATTGATAGCCAATTAAGGCATTTCACCTGGGCTGGATGCCTGCACTGAAAGTCCCAGTAAGTGAGGATAGTGAGGATGAGGGTTATTTCTACTGCTGCTTCTTTCACATTGGCACTATTCACATAAAAATGGAAAGAGGAGGAGGATGAGCTGTGCAGGAGGGGAAGTTCTGTCTGATAGAATACTGGGTGGTGCAAATCGTAAGTATTTGACTGCTAAGAGGCTACCTCACAGACGTTTTGTCTGAATTTCTTTCTACAGTGTGGAAAATCACAAAATGCTAAAACCAGTTTTCTCTTTTTCTAGTTTGATACAAGCTCTCAAAGTCATTCTGCTACTCAGTGAATTAAAGTCTTGTAAGCTTTTCGGATTGGAAGACTTTGAATAGCAAATGCCTATCACCTCTTTCCAGAAGCAAGCTTGCTTTCTCTTGCCTAGCCCTAAGGCTGCCATTTATTAATGCTTTTGCTAATCTTCCAATTTATGTAGCTCTTCTGTGTGGTTCTAAAATATTATTGGTTGATGTCCTTGTAGGCTTTGATCTATCCTTTGACTGTGGCCTCTAAATCTACAACCACTGCTCGTCACAATGCTGCAAATAAAATCTTGAAAAACATGTGTGAGCACAGTAACACTCTGGTGCAGCAGGCAATGATGGTGAGTACTTAGCGTACCATCAAGTGTATTGTGTGCCAGGAATGGATGTACCACAGTTATAATAATACAAAATGACTATTCATTGTTAGTTTTGTTCAAGTACAATTAATTTGGGTTTTTTGCAATTGGCAAAAGTTACGGTATTAGTATAATTTCAAGAGAATGCTTTAATTTAAAAAGGACCATAATGTTCAAACACTGAGTTCTTGTGTCTCCTTATGAATAAAATCAGAGAAGGAATAAACCAAGAATCATTGTTCATTGTGAAAAGTAGAAACAAAACTTAACAAGCATAGCATGGAAAGAGTAGTTTAATTCATTTGCTACAGATGTTATGAATAAATGAAAAATAACACTTTCAGGCCAACCTACACAAATATACAGAAAATTTCAAAGGAAACACAGTGAGAAAAGGCCTGAGCAGTTTTTTGCAGAAAAGAAGTGTACCAGCATTGTGGGAGTTCTTGTGGCTCCCTCTAGCTGCCAACACCAAATAATTCATAATCGTGAGAGAAGAAAGTAGTTTTGCATTTGTAAGTCAGTATACAGTCAGAGCATCTTTCTTTAGGTGTTTAATCTTTTTTCTTATCCTAAAACAGGTGAGTGAAGAGCTAATCCGTGTAGCCATCCTGTGGCATGAGATGTGGCACGAAGGGTTGGAAGAAGCGTCTCGTCTATACTTTGGAGAAAGGAATGTGAAGGGAATGTTTGAGGTGCTGGAACCACTTCATGCAATGATGGAGCGTGGGCCTCAGACTTTAAAAGAGACATCCTTCAATCAGGTACCAGCAAATGGCCAAGAACATAAAAACAGGCAGGACAGCCACCTGCCGCAGATGTGTAACAAGGACCTTTACAATCTAACGCAAAGAGTAAATCTCTTGGGACTCGTTATGTTAGTTCCAGACTTCACTATTGACATTTATCTTCAGATCTGTATCACTTTTGGTGACTACAGTACTACAGGAGCCAGGGTAGCACAGATTGCCCTGAAGTCTGATATTGGGTGGGTCTCTTCTGTGGTCTGGAAAGCATACAGCTGTTCTGCGGTTAATTCTTCCAGCTCCAGTCTGCTTTGCTTCATGGTAACAACTAGCACAGATAGAGGCGACCTCTCTCAAGCCAGCAAAAGGAATTAATTTGAACTTGAGAGCCTGCCTTCTGTTGCCTGCTATCATGAAGCCTATTTGTGAGCAACGGTCTAATAAACTCAGTGCATGTCTTGGGTCCAGGAATTTCTGGATCTTTAATTCTGATGTGCTTATAAAAATGTGAGATCAAGTATTTGTAATGCAATTTGAAAATAGACTGTGATGCTTTTTGTGGGTATTAAGTGGTGTCCACCTGTTCCACTGTAGTCTGTAGAAATGTTTATCTTCTGTTTTTCACTTCCTCTGTAGGCCTATGGCAGAGATCTAATGGAAGCTCAGGAATGGTGCAGGAAGTACATGAAATCAGGAAATGTCAAAGACCTAACTCAGGCTTGGGATCTCTATTACCATGTGTTCCGGCGTATCTCAAAGCAGCTGCCTCAGGTAGCGGGAGAGGTGCAGTCCTGTTGTAGGTTTACAGTGCAAGCTGTCAGTACAAATCTCTGTTTCATGTTTTCTGATTATTCAAAACATTGAAATTCAGTATTTTGGAAATACCTGCGTATGATTTGCTGCAAGTTTGCTGCTTATGCAGCACTTCCTGCAAGCATCTGAAGTATTGACAACTGACTGCACTGTTCTAGGTCCCTCGACAGCATGAACTCTTCAGATGTTTCACTGAGATTTTACTGACATTCTGGGTGGTTGTTTCTTTTGTTTTTTGGTAGCTCACTTCTTTGGAACTACAATACGTGTCACCAAAACTCTTAATGTGCCGGGACCTGGAATTGGCAGTGCCGGGAACATACGATCCCAACCAGCCCATCATACGCATTCAGTCCATTGCACCCTCGCTGCAGGTCATCACCTCCAAGCAGCGGCCCAGGAAGTTAACGTTAATGGGTAAGAGAGAGCAGTTTTCTCCTAGCTATTCTACTGTTTAAACAGTTGTTGCTTTTAGGTCAAACTGCATTTTTACCAGGTAGAACCTCTCCAACATTTCCTTTCAAGTGAGGTATTTCTTAGTCGTCTGGTCAGACTGACTGCCACACTTTCCAGTTCTTGGGTGCATGTGTATTTACTCTTGTCTGTTTGTTCAGCAAGAGTAAACTTCTGTGTATTGATTCTTTCACAGGAAGCAATGGGCATGAGTTTGTATTCCTTCTGAAAGGTCATGAAGACCTTCGCCAAGATGAAAGAGTGATGCAGCTTTTTGGGTTGGTCAACACTCTCCTGGCAAATGACCCAACTTCTCTTCGTAAAAACCTCAGGTAAGTGTTGTGGATAATCGTTGGCTGTGCTTATGCACAAGTGACTCCCTCCACAGGTGCCGTTTCCGAGTCACCCTTGGCACAGCCAGCTGGTTTTGAGAACAGTTTGGGTATTTTTTTTTTTGCAATTATTTTTTTGTTATAGTGACTAAATAGCTCATTAAATATCTGGATGAATAGTCACTGACTGCAATTCTCTACAGTCTTTCAAACATGAACATATCAAATGTCACGTGCAAATAATAGATCATCATCGGTGACATAGCGTGTACCCTCTGAAAGCAGTCTCTCAGTGAAAACCATGTAAGCTTTGAGAATGTCTATAGATTATCTGGCACCAATCTATCCAAATGGATGTTTCGGGTCCATTTGCAAAGAAGAAAAGTAGGGCAACTTCTGAAGAGACAATTTAGATCAGAATTGGATTCAGTAGTAGTTGTTTTAAGTATCTTGAAATGTAATGATTCACAACATACAACAATTTGAGCTCTGATTCTCCATTTTTCCCTGTAGCATCCAGAGATACGCTGTTATTCCACTGTCTACAAATTCAGGCTTGATTGGTTGGGTCCCCCACTGCGACACACTGCATGCACTCATCCGAGACTACAGAGAGAAGAAAAAGATCCTGCTTAACATTGAACATCGCATCATGCTGAGGGTAAAGGGCAAAGCTGGCAGAGTTTTTGGTACATTCTTTTAGGACTCCAGTGTCTTAATGAAGAATAATGGTGTGCAGCTTGTTCTTCCTTTGCCTATTTTCTGATTATTATTGGTACCAGTAATAAATGCAAAAGTATCAGGTAAGAGTTAAAAAATGCTACCAAGAGGTAAAATTGGCCATATGTTTATTTGTTTCTCATTTCCTGTTTTAGCAGCGGCCACAAGTTGTTACCATCTGGTGACTAAAATGTGTTTGGAATTTCGTGTGACTATGATGTGCCTTATACGAGGTGCCATGCTGCTGGCATTTACATTGTGTATAAGCAACAAAGCCAGAATTAGACAGACTGGAGAAAATGAACGTTACTAGAACAGTTGGAAATGCCTGCCAAAAAGGGAAGCATGTGCCAACCCAGAAGACTTATTTGGATAATGTTTTTTTAAGCATATTTACCTTCACAGTACTTTAAATATAGCTATGGACTACTTTCATATGAGTGCTAAATCATTTTCTATCCCATTTAAAATGAGTTCTCAATATAAACTTGATATGAAATTATTTGTGAATACTGTGTTTTGTTGAGTTGCTGACTGTCACTTCTCAATTATAGATGGCTCCAGATTATGACCACCTGACTCTGATGCAGAAAGTAGAAGTATTTGAACATGCTGTCAATAACACAGCTGGTGATGACCTTGCGAAACTGCTGTGGTTGAAAAGTCCGAGCTCGGAGGTGAGTTCAGCACATGGCATGGCTTGTGTTTGACAATCAGCATAATGTAAAATTACCTTCTCTGCAGAACGAGTGAGACTGAAGCTCCATATACTGTGCATGGGGAGAGAAAAGCAGCAGCCTCAGAATATATTGTCTTAATGGCTTAGACATCTAGTTCAAGGCCACAGGATGTTTGAGCCCCTTTGGCTTATGGAGTGTGTCTCAAACCGAAGCATATCACAGTTTTGCTCTGTGCAAAATGCAAGTAGCTAGTGTATAAATTAAAACATAAGCTGAAACGTGCAACATGCCTGCCTGGCTTTTTCTATTTTGTCTCCACTTGCAGGTGTGGTTTGACAGAAGAACAAACTACACTCGTTCACTAGCTGTCATGTCAATGGTTGGGTACATTTTGGGCCTTGGAGACAGGTAAGTGAAATTGTAAAGGTTTCCTTTAAATAAAAGCACAGACTGTGTAGGCCTATCAATTAATTCCTTGGATCTGTTCTTATGATAACATACTTCATTTTGGTTATCACTGAGTTGTAATGATACCATCTATCAGGACCTAATTGGGCTGCCATTCTTTTCAGCACTGCAGACATGAGATGTAGGGCTTGTGTATATTGCGTAGAAGTAACGAGTTTCTTCTATTTTGAGAGGAATACACACAGAGTTACATCAAGGACCACAAGTTCTAATTTTGTCCTTTCACTCTCAGAATGGGAAATCTTTCTCCATCCATTCTGTGAAACAGAAACGTTGTTGACTTTTGCCACCAGTCTGTGTGCTTTTGTGTGCTTCATGCATATGAGATAGCAATTTTTTTGTAAAGTCCTAGAACTGCAGAAAGTATTTAATGGCAGCACTGTGGTTTTTCTAGACTGGATTGATTCTCTTTTCTTTTGGTGGTAATCCAATTTGCGTTACTTCACCTGTAGCATAATTCATTACATTTTCTATACTAAAAATATGAAAAAGCATAAAGCAAGTAGAAAAATTTGTCCTAACTGAAAAATAAATGTTCATATCCAAGAACTGTATCGATGGTTCTGGTCCAGTAGGTTGTTTATCTTCCAAGGTGAGAAGATCTCTAACTCCTGAGAGGTAATTACAAAAATAATGTGATAGATGCACTGTCAGGAAGCTATTCTGTTCCTCCTGAGATTGAAGATCTCAGACAAGCAAGCTGTCACTGCCTGTTCTTGTTCATGAAGATAAATATCGTTTCAGACTGGAGCTGCTGTGATTTACTTTGAGTTTTTATAATGGTCTGTCACTCTGTTTTTTCTCCTACTCCTTCATCAAAGACACCCCTCCAATCTGATGTTAGACAGACTGAGTGGAAAGATCCTGCATATCGACTTCGGGGACTGTTTTGAGGTAAATCTTTCTCTTTTTGGACATTAAATTTTCTGTAATATTTCACATTTCCTGGTGGAACAGCAATAAGTCAATAAGCCAGGACAAACTGACCTTGGAATGTGATCCTGGGCAAGCCCTTTGGCTCTGTTTTGGGCTTCACTTTACCTACAGGCAAGATGAAAATAATAGACACTTTATCTCAGAGGCACATCTTGGGGATTAGCTGACCACTGCAACAGATGAAGAAGTGCTAACGTCACTTTTCCACTAAATTTCTTGGAGCAATATAAGCTGCTGATAGACAGTCTGTGTTACCTGACACTAGCAGCTGGGCACACTCTTGAGTTTTCCCTCTGTTGTCAAGTTTCTCCTGAGAGTCAGTGGAAACTGAGGAACATAAAGCTGGGACTTTATTTCCTGTTTGGAATACAACCTTCAAGATTGTAGCAAAAAACTCCCAATACTTATTAACTCCTAAATAATAAATTAGCTATTAATTTACTAATTCTCCATCATGATGTGTTTAGGTTGCAATGACAAGAGAGAAGTTCCCTGAGAAGATTCCATTTAGGTTAACAAGGATGCTGACAAATGCTATGGAGGTAAGCATCCCCCCTTTAATGTGAAGGGGATTGTTCCTGGGGAAAACGGCACCCTGTTCTCAGTTTCTCCTGTGTTTTCTGTTGTGGCTAAATCTCTCCACTCCTCCGTAAAAACCAGAGCTGTTGATATTTCAGCTGCATTTTCTCTAAGTTAAAATATCTCCTGTGATCTTTACAATACATTACAGTGGAAAGAACCTTTTCAATTGATGCAGAAAACGCCTGAAATTCCTCCAATTTCTTACACCTTCCTTAGGTTCCTCATTTCAAATAGCTGTTTGCATCAACCAGATACGGCCAATAGCATGGTACTTCACAAAGGTCATCTTAATGGCAGAAGAGGGCGTCTCAGTTTGTAACGAACATCTGTCTTGTTCTCTTAATGAACAAAGCACTGTGAATTCCCGTTCAAAGCACAAGCTGCTTCCTGCTCCCTGAATGCTGGAGCTGGAGTTGGACAGTGAACAAAGCAGCATGGTTGATTCGCTGCTCTCTCTTCTGCAGGTGACAGGCCTCGATGGCAATTACAGAATCACCTGTCACACGGTGATGGAAGTCCTGCGCGAACATAAGGACAGCGTCATGGCTGTGCTTGAAGCCTTTGTGTATGATCCATTGTTGAATTGGAGGCTGATGGACAGTAAGTGATTCTGATAAATCAGTGACAGCAAGAGAGTAATCAGTCTGATTTCATACAAGAAATCCAGAAGCCTGAAATTCAACGCCTTGTTTGAAGACAATCTGGTGAAATTGTTGGTTTATTTCTGTGCACACACAGTTTTGGGAATTGTAATGTGAAATTACCGCAGTGGTTAAAAGCCTTTTGCCCTTAAACACAGACACCAAACTTAGGTACAAGGAAAATTGTTTGGGTTTTTGTGTTAGTTGTCATCAGGAGACTGAAAGCTATTTTCAGGTGACATAAAATCTGGAGAAAGAGAAAGGCAGTCAAATCTGTATTGTTTGTGGACAAACTGTGTTGCTATAAAATACTGAAACTCCAGTTGATACTTTTCAACTCCTTATTTTCTTGCAGCAAATACAAAGGGCAATAAGCGCTCACGAACGAGAACAGACTCCTACTCAGCTAGTCAGTCAGTAGGTACGTAGAAAAGATGGTGTATGTCATAAATGCTTTGAGTGTGTTTTTTTCAGTAGGGTACAAGCGTTCCTGTGGTACACTAAGAAATGTGTGGTACACTTGGTCACAGTCAAATGTGCTTTTCAAATGAGCTGGTTAACAGTTTTGTTAATGTTTCCAGAAGAATATTATTTTCTCTGCTTTTCAGCTGTACTTTTATGCTTATATGCTGTCATGGTTCTTTTTCAATAGAAATGTTGGACAGCGTGGAGTTGGGTGAGACAGCCCATAAGAAAACTGGGACCACAGTGCCTGAATCCATCCATTCCTTCAGTAAGTTTCATTGTTATTTCTGTACTGATGCAGAAATTTGTTCTTGGATCAGGACATTTCATCATGATCCAGCTACAATTACATGAGATGGGCTGGATACAGTTCCTTGTCAGTATAAATGAGGAATATAATTATCTGGGTTCTCAACTCCAAAAAAAAAAAAAGGTGACAGAAGATGTACTGGTATCTGGGTTGGTTTGCTCTCAAGATGGTATTTTTGGTGTTTGGGAAGGGCAGATGTAACAGCAGTACAAATGTGTTTATTGTTCAGATGAAGTCCTAATTCTCTTTCCTACTTGTGTCTTGTAGTAGGAGATGGTCTAGTGAAGCCGGAAGCTTTGAATAAGAAGGCAATTCAGATCATCAACAGGGTTCGAGATAAGCTCACTGGTGAGCACGTTTTTATATAAGATAAACAGAAAATCTGATGAAATGGATCAGCACTGCTTTTAGTGTGTGTATGTTGTGTTAATCCTTGAATTTAACATATTCTGCTTAAGCGGATGAAGCCATTTTCCTGTTTTTTGTTTACACCTAAGGACTGGTGCCTGCATTTAGATACAGAGGAGCCTGATTTGAAAGTACAGGGCTGATTGTAACTAAGCAGCCTCCATACTTTGCATGTCCTAGATGGTTAGTGGAAGGTGAATTTCTACTGTTCTGGCTTTATAGTTTGCAGCATATTCAGTTGTGAAATTTTATGCTTTTAAAGTTTGTAAGAAACTACCCCCCACCTGCCATATAATGTACTTGAAGGGATTAGAACCAGGATTCCAGCTACTGGAAGGTTGTGTACTGTCGGTTTATCCATTATTTGGAGAAGGTAAA
>NW_010133333.1:0-2144 GCF_000699245.1 Pterocles gutturalis | reverse complement strand
AGAGTGTTCTGGGTTCTATATGCCTTTAGAGGTTCTCCATGTTTGGAAAATTTTGCATTTTGTATACTATAAGGGAAGGGTAGTTAAAAGTCCTATCAGTCCTTAACTTGCCACCCAGAAGCAAGTTAAGTGGAAGTCACAAATGAATAACCTATGTTTTTTCATCCTTGAATTTCAAAGGTCGAGACTTCTCTCATGATGAAACCCTTGATGTACCCACACAAGTAGAATTGCTCATTAAGCAAGCTACTTCTCATGAGAATCTGTGCCAGTGCTACATTGGATGGTGAGTTTGTCATTCAGCTAACCTTGCAAAATTCATCTCGGAATAATCTGAACAGAGAACAGCTAAGGAAAATGTCACTTGTGTAGTTAGTTACATGTAGGAGCCTTACCGCATGCTGCATCTGCTCCAGTGAATTTTGCAAGCTTACGACAGCAATCTCAGACAGTCATCTGTAAGAAAGCTGTTATAAGTAGCGATGGGGATTTTAGAAGATTTAAACTTCAGTCAGCCTGAATATTTTAAGTGTTTGGAATGTGGCATGTGGTGGTCACTGATTTCAGTTTCAGTGTTCTGAAATAAACAATTTACTGCCATTTTGAGAGTTAGCTATCTCTGGACTATGTTTAGGGAGATAGATCTGTTTAGCATTTTTAAACATTAGTTAGCTGGAAAGAAGCACGGAGATCACCTGTCAACTTTTCCTGTACTAAAATAATGCCTAGTTAGTGTGGAATCTCAGTCCTTCTCAGTGTTGCCTTTGTGAAACTATATGCAAGTGAGCATCACTCCGGTATTTTTCTTTTCTTTAGGTGTCCGTTCTGGTAACAGAAGATTCCAAAGTATCCACAGCCTTTTATTCCGGAGGCTTTTGCACTCCGAACTTGCTCTTCTACAAATACAAACTGAACGTTGGACTGAAATACAGCCTTTGTCAAATATTTTTAAATGTAAATGAAAAGAGTTATTGTATATTAAAAGTTGGTTTAAGCCAATGTATAGCTGCTGTTGGAAAAACACAAACTGTCTGAAACACAGCGCTCGATTTGGGTTTCCAGGACAGTGAAGACTGATTGTACCACGGATGTCTCTGGTTCCACTTGGTCTTTGGGGAACTGGTGATCCATTGAAAATAACTATATACGGGTTTTGACTTACTTTGCAATGTAACTAAGTCATTTGCAGATTAATTATTGCCCTGGTCAGTCCTGTTGGTGTGGCTGCAGTGAGCTCAATGCACTTGAGCTTCATTTAGGTTTGGAGGTGAGCTGGATAACTGGAAAGAAAGCGAAGCAGAATTTTACTATTGTTTCATCCTTTTACCTTGTTTTCAAACCTGATTCTTGCCCCAAAATTGGAAGCTGTATATCTGCTCATTACACTAGCGCAGGAGTGGTGTTTCAGACTAGATCAGGATATCGGAGCAGATCCAGAACTGATGACCCTGAGCTGAGCAGAGTCAGGTGCCTCTCTGCGGATTGATCAGTGGCAAACTGGATGCAGGGTACAAATGAAATACCACTTGGGAGCTCCCGCAGTGTCTGGATTCAAAAGCAGTATTGGGAAATAAATAGGGAAAGTTAGTACTTGGCATAGGAGGCAGATGGGGGGAGAACTGGTCATAACTTGAAACAGAAAATAATGGTTATTAAATGTGAGGGTGAAGATAAAGTTATGATTTATGAATTAAACATATTAAAAACAATGCACAAAATACAACAGAGTAGCCATGTTTAGATACCATGTTGTATTTGAATATTTTTGTGCCAATAAATTACACCAAAATGTAAACATTTTAACTGTGTTCTTGTTTGTTCCTGAACACCTCTTAGGAAGAGACAGGGACGCAGAATAAGTCGGGTTTTTTTTTTTTTAAGTTGCTGTGGATTTGACCTGTCATTTTCTGCATCAGTTCAGGTGGTTGCCTGCATTTCCCTTTGGGTAGCAGCTGGAGGCAATGGATGCTGTCTGTCACTTGTATAAAAGAAACTCGACCACCCCTAAATTGTAGTTTCCAGCAGCTGTGATGCCACCAGCGGGGTAAGAACAGCAGCTTGCTGGGTCTCAGGGTCACAGCCCCAGCTCGGGGGACAGCGTGGGGTGTGGCACTGTCCCGGCCGAGGCTACATGGGCATTCCCA
>NW_010133332.1:0-5340 GCF_000699245.1 Pterocles gutturalis | reverse complement strand
TTCCCCCCAGGTGAAGTGGTCGCGGTGATTTCAGAGCCCTGGCTGCTGCTGCACCCCACGAATTCACACCCGCCCCATCACCTCTGCTCTCCTACACACCCCTCCAACACCTCTGACCCGAGAGCTGCCCACCGCTGCGGAGCAGCGCTCATTAGACACATTTCTCTCTCCTGTTCCCCTCCCTTGCGCAATCCCGGTCTCTTCCCGAGCCACAAGGCACGAAGGGAGCAAAACTGGCTGCAGCTCCCGGGCTGGACTCTGTCTGGCATGGGAAAGTGGCAGTGGGTGGGAGAGCTGGAACAGCCGCTCCTGCAGCTCCCGTCCAAAGCTGTAAATGCAAAGATAGGGAGATGCCGGGGACTGAGACCCGAGGCATGCGGAGGATGGTGGCTATTCCCACCTGGTACCCCGGCCACCAAGGCCAGCTACCAGGTGACACAGACCAGCCCCGGGGCTGTTTTTAGGTGCCAGTACCCACAACCAACAAGTCCCAACCAATCCCCTGGCAGCCCCACTTTCCCCGTGGTGCTTGACAGAAGAGGAGAGCAGATGAAAAAAGAATTAATTGTACAGTCTAGGGCACAGACCTTTAATGCTTTTAATGAAGACAAATCTTTGAATTCTTCACTTAAACCCACTCTCCTGTCACTCTAAGGCTTCCTTTGGTTTACGTTGCCCTTGGCAACACTAACCATGGAGTTCCAGCTACTTGTCCTGCAGCCTCAGGGCCTCTGACCTCTGCGTAGTTCTCCTCTTTCAGAAATTTCCTAAATCAATTACCAGCTCCTTTTACTGGGATCTTTTGACACTTGGCAGGGTATCCTAAAAGGATAGGGTTCCTATTCCCTTGATGGATCTTTTGAAAGATTGGATACCCTAGAAAAAAGCATTAAAGTGTGATCTATAATAAATTCATCAAAGTAGGAGGGTACAATTACCCAGGAAATGCCAGACAGCAATGGAGAACTTCTGGAAATTTAGTGGACAGCAGCTTCTCTGCCATTTTGTTTCAAATACAAGCAAACAGGCTACTCATAAAATACAAAGTCACTTCCTCCTGTCCTTGCTCAAAAAGAAAGCCCATGTCTCGCCAGTCAAACAGCTGCAACATGGACTTTCTCTGCAATACAGGACTGGAGACGGTAGCTTCTGCTTTGTCACTGTTCCCTTTCCCAAGCATTCCTGTGCGTTCTCTCTCCCTCCTTTTCTTTCTTTTGCTGAACCACGGAGCGCGTGCTCTGACCTCCAATTTGCTCTGGAAAATTTTCAGTCTGGTAGGGGAAGGTATTTTGCTCATGTTGTCCCACCGGCTGGAGGTAGTGGTGCCAATCTCCAGGTGTCGTCTCTGCAGCCCTCGGTAGGGCAAAGAGCAACACGTAGATAAAGCGGAGATTGAGCAACCCAGCACTGCAAAGGCTGAGCATGCTGGGTCAGAGGTGAGCAGAAAAATCAGCAGAAGACCAACAAATACCTGAGCATCATCATGTCACATGGGAACAAGGGTGAGGGAGCACTTAGGGAGGAGGAGGACTCTGGTCTGTAACAAAAGAAGCGAAGGAGGCCAGGAGACATGGCCTGCAACCGCCCGGGGAGCTCCCTGCCGCTGGGCACTGCAAGGCAGAGCAGTGCAGCTGCGGTTTCAGAGGAGAGGAAAGCATGTGGCAATCGGGTTTTATGTTAAAATGAGGCAAACTCTTGAGCCTGGTCTAAGAGCTGGGGGGAGACGGAAGGAGAGCCAACCTCTCTCCGAGTTGAGACATCGTGCCTGCCTGACATTTCATAAGTGCTGGTTGCTCACAGCAGAGCAGGGCAAGCGGAGAGCAACAGACTGAAATTTGGCCTCTGCCAGATACGACTTACGAGCTGTTGTTGGCGTAAGGTGTGCGGCTGTATAAAGAGGGACCCGGGGCTAGGAAGAAGAAAAAACAGAGCACACAACATGCTCAGAAACAAAGTTCAATTTTACTTCTTTATTTTGCAGCCTTTATTGCGACACTGTTCCACTGAAGTCAGTCTTTTGGACAAGGTCCCCTCCTACCCCCCAGAGACCTTCCCCCACCACCTCCATGCTCTGCCCCCACCTGCCCCCGTGTGTGGGTGCTGCTCTGCTCCGAAACCCCTCACATCCTCCTCTTCAGCCCACCTCCAATATACCACCTACAGCGTCTTGTTGTTGATGCCACTGTTAACTTCTGGCATTACCTTCTTTCCCCTTTGCCCCCCTCCTGCCCCTCTGTTGGTTTAGGCTCAGGTCTGAGGGTGAGCAGCTGTGTTCACACGGGTTTAGTGCGATGCAGCTCTGGCCTTGCTGCTCTGCTAAGAGCTACTGCAGGCAAGTAACACATGAGACCAGGCTGCAGCAAGAAGCATCAGAAATTACAGCCAGCCTTCTTCTAGAGTGTGATCCTCTGTCCACAGACCTCCTTATAAACACTTCAGTGTTCGAGCTGTCACCACTAAACTAACAGGATCTCCCCAAAGCTGATGTCATTCCAGGGACAGCTGCTGCACACCTGGAGCACGGGAACTGGAGAGCTTGCAAGAAATCCTGGAAAAGAAGACAATTTCCAGGAAGAAAATGCCTCTGCAATGCTTTATGTAGGTCTGAGCCTAGAGCTGGAAGGCTGTGGCTTCTACAGTACAAAAGGGAAACGAGAGAGCAGAATTTAATCCGTGACAGAAATGAGCAGTGAGGATGAGATTCTTCCCTCCACTTTTTCACCATTCTGGTATCCTTCTGCTACCCTCCCAGTATCTACATTGTTTCACACATGAATGTAGAGGAATCTGGATTCTATTGCATCAGAATTTTTTTGTCTGCTCAAAAATGTTGATGTTCTTACTAAGTGATTTGTTATGCTGTCTCCTTCCTCCGTTGACTAGTTCTGAAAAAAAGAAATCACTAAATCACTGGAAAGAAAGTGCTTTTCACAGAAGTGCTGCCTTTCTGCTGAAATTGCTCTGCTGGGAGGCATCCCGCGGAAGGGCTGCTGCCCTCGGGTTTTCCACAGAGTGAGACGAGTGCCCGGATCCCTTCACCAGGAATGTCTGCATCTCTTTTCCTATCTAAAGCATCTCTGTGATGAGGTTTTCCAGGATGATTATTAGCAGCCTCTGCACACCTGGCCAGGCCAAGCCATGGCACTCGCAGGGACAGAGCTCAGGGTGCCCTCCACCCAATCCTGCGTGGTGCGAGCCTTGCTCTGCACCTGTTCCCATTTCAAACACCCCATTTCTGGCCACGCATTTGTTATGACAAGTGCAGAAACAATTTAAGAGAGACCAGAGTTAACTCAAAACCTGCTTGCCGAATGCCAGGGTTTTGGATAAGTGGTTAGTCCCGCCAACAAGGTTCCCATGAGAAGCTGAGAACGGACGTCGTCTCCATGAGAGTGGATGTTGGGATTTGAGGTGAGCTGGAGGAAGTTTAAAGAGATCCCAGTACAGAGGGAGGTGAGGGGGGAGAAGGGAAGGAGGGGACAAGCTGGGCATCCAACCTCAATTACCACCCTGGCTGACGTGGGATCTCGGTGACTACGGGATTACTCAGCACTGGCCTGGAAAGGAGGTGTGGGCCACACCATCCCTGATATAATCTGTTTCACATGACAGTTGCACAGACGTTTTATTTTCTTGGGGAAGATCAGCCCAGGCAGGAGTACAGAGAGCAGCAGAGAATACGGCAGAAATTTGAAGAGGGCAAATTTAGACCTCCAAAAATATCTTGAAAAACTGCCCAGGCATTTTACCAACCAGCTTTAGCATTCAGGTTTAGCCAACGGCTGTGGCAAACTGCAGACTTGTCAGGGTAATGCCAGGAAAGACCAACCACGCATTGCAGCAGGTCCCCATGGCAGGAGACCTTCTGCTTGTGGGTCCCTGAGACGGTTGGGAGGTAGGAAGCACATGAGACTGATTTAAAGAGTTCAGTTGCAAGGGCCAGTTAGGGCAGCCACTGGATGTAACTGCCAGATCAGAATGCAGGATAAAGACACAGAATGAGGGAGTAAACAGCCTGAAGAACAAGCCCTGGCTCACTGCAACTTGCCGGTATTTGCACCCAATACAGATGTTTGTATTTATGAAGGTATGGGCTCCAACTACAGCCTCCAGACCCAGCTCTCTGGCCAGGCCCAGCTCCAATTTAATCTCTGGTGCATTCACCAAAGATTAACTTGGTAGATAAAGATGGAACTAGAAATATTTGAAGCCTGAAAACCTGTTAGGGTACTTCTGTTATGGAAAGAAAAAAAATCCTTTTAAAACGTGAAAAGAAAAAGCAAATGAAAAAAAAATTAAAGTCCGAGGATCCACTGACTGGTTCTTGAATTCTTCCTCTTTTCAAAGTTCTGAGGTTTGAACATTATGAACAGTTGACTGTTTGAATCGTGTAATGCAATACCTGTTCCTCTGGCTTAACGTTACAATATTTCCCACACCGCAGGATTGCTTCACATTATTCTAAGAGGCAGTGTCATTTTCCCTGCAGTGCTAGGTCTTCTTTACTGAGGCGAAGGACACTCCTACTTCCTTTAATTATATGTTTTGTTTTAAATTAATGTCCTTTATTCTGGGGATGAATCACCAGCTTGTAGACAGGTAAATGTGGGAGTAAGAGAGTGAAAATATAAGTTTGATTCCCAAGGTGGGTGTCTTTAATTAAAACGGACATCAAGATTCAGTCTTCCTTCCCAAACTTACCCGCAATTCTAAAAACATTTGGATTCCGTGTTTCAATGCATGTATTTCACTTTCCTTCTGAATCACGTTGCCTACGGTCCCCTTTGGTTCCAGCGCACAGACTGCCTATCGCTTGTGTACCCTGACAGTTGCACCATATCATGGAAAGTAAATACACCAAGACAAACTTTAAGGCCATCATCCGTGCATGTGGAGATGGGGAGGGGAGCTCAGGGTTTGCTCGGCTCTCTGGCTGCTGGCAGCCGGGAGAAGGAACCTGGAGCAGTGCCGTGCCCTGCTCCAACACCCCTTCGCTCTGTGCACGTCTGTACGGACAGTGCTGCCTGACAGTGGGATTTACTTAAGCAAGCACGGGATGGAGAATAACGGGATCTGTCTTCTATTTGCAGCTTTTCCCCTGCCTTGGCAAAAGGACTCAGAAAAATCCCTCCTGCCGCAATTTCCCCAATGGGACCCAGAGGGGATCTGCTCCCACCTCCATCCGGCACTGCCAGCCCCGAGCCCTGAGCCTCGCTGTCAGGTGCGACAGGCGGAGCCCACGCTGTCACAGGGGCAGCAGTGTCCCCGCACACGCGCGTCCCGCGTCCCCCGGGGCTGCGCGGTGCTCGCTGCCATCCCCCAGGACGGCCATTCCCGGTC
>NW_010133331.1:10338-68292 GCF_000699245.1 Pterocles gutturalis | reverse complement strand
AACCCTATCCTAGCTGGACCCAGGACAACGTGAATATGTTGGCTTCTGCTAACAGTCAGTATTAGAAGTACCAGAAGGATACTTTTATAGTTAAGAACAAAGAAAGCTTACTTTGGATTTAACAGGTTAGAGCAAAGTGAGCACAACACATATGTAAGGACCTGTTTTGTTTATGAGGCATCTCTGTGCAAGAAGTCAGTGATATATGTAGCCTTCATCTCTACCTCTTCCCTAGTGAATTTAATGATTCTGGGAAAGTTGTGGACTAATGAGCCCAACCAGTACAGAAAGCTTTGCTTCCACATAAGGAAACTCTCCTAGCTTCCAAAATCAAGTAGCTACATTAAAATTGAATCTTCTGAATGGTCCTTGCTTGCGTTTAACTCCTGAACTGTAACTTGGGCATCATTTAAGAAAGTATTTGTTAGCATAGGGCAGATGTGCACCAGGCATTTCTCTAGCAGTTAAACAGCACAGACAATCATGTTTCAGTCACTGGGAGTACTGCCTAGCAGGGTTCAGTTTACTAGCGTTTGTAGCCAATAGGGACAATTTTGTTGTTATAGCAGTGCAAGAGATAATCCTTATACTTTTCCAGATTAAACTGAGTGGATGTTAGATCCTTGGAATGAAAACGTGGAGACAAAATTTACCTGAAGTCCTATAGCCTCCATAAAGCTGAGTGCTCTTTGTCTATGGAGGAAGGGAAGTCATGGCAGTTGGTAAAATGTTCCTCTTCCAGAGTAACATTTTTTCCCTTTGTCAAAGGGAAAAAATGCAAAACTTGTGAGTGTTAGAGTTCAGGATCTTCCATAGGCTGTTCAGGCATGGCAAGCTTCCTGCAATCTACCCCTTGGTTTGGTGCAATAGGTGAAAAACAAGGGCAAGAGAAGGTGAGTTACGTGTCAGAGGGCATTCTTTAAGGTCACATAGTATCTTGCCTGGCTACCTTTGCAATCCTCTATGCTCAGACTGCAGTGACTGATTTTCAGTCCTATCAGCCCCAAATGACTGGGCTTCAGAGAACTCTCATATTCCCTTGATTCTCCTTCCTCTTTATCCTCAGCATTTTTTTTCAATTGGAGCTTCAAGAAGGAAGCAAGGTAAGGCAGCTTCCCCTTACACTGAATGTATTCAGCACTGAGTGTGTCCCTGACACTGGAAGAAGCACAAAAGAACAGAGGTTTGGATCACAGGTGGTGGAATAAGATGGAAATTCAATTGTTGAGCTCAGCTGAAGTTAGAAATTGCTCCTGAACTCTGTCAGTGAATCAAGAATACTTCTGCTTTGCTTATTCAGAGACTTTATATGAGATGAAGTTCATTAATGCATGAGAGATGTGTAGACAAAACTGTGGTGAGTGGCAATGTGAAGTCAATACCTTTATCAGTAAGAGCTTGTGAACTATTTTACAGTCTCTCCTACAGCATTTTATGTCTCAAATTGTGTCTTTTTTTTTTTTTTTTTTCTCTTAGGGAGATACCATCAGCAAGAGGCTCAGAAATGTCAACTGTAATTAAAAATGTAATTTTCAAAGGTATTTTGCAGTTTATTCACATGGTAAATGGTTTCCTGCCCTCTGAACTTTCAACCTGCTGAGCTGAGCTGAAGAGTTAGATGTTTTCTTAAAATCCTCACATTCTCTCACAAGTGTAACACAGCACTTGTCAGCTGAACAAGCTGGCAATGAGGAGTTCAGCTAATGGTGTAGAGCTTGAAAATATAAAAAAGGGGGATTTGTTTGTTCACCAGAGTTTCCACCCCTGTCAAATTACTTACTGAAACTTCCATTCTGTTCTATTTTAATATTTTAGTCCTTTGTTTCTTCTCTCACTTCTTTTCTACTTCAGACGTGACTTTCTTGTTTCTCTATCCAAATGAAAATACAGTCCTGTTAATCTCTAGTCCCATCTAAATCTGTCTTTTCGCTGGTCTCCGGATGCCCTAGACCTGTTGGATAGCTGATTATCCTTTAGATGGTTTCCTTTGTCTGGTATTTGAGCACCTAACAATCTAAAATATTTTTTTCTTCACGACATCTCTGTGAGGAAAGGAAGTGCTATTATTAAATATTCATGAAAAAAAAAAGAGAGGCTGATTCTATAGCCGAGGGATTAGGGCAGTCACAAGGTGCATGGTAGCCTCAAATCACTCGTCTATCATCACTCATGCAAAGTAATTGAGCAGTTGGGGAAACTGCCTCACTCAAAGAGAATAGCTTGTTTTGAGCTCTTCTGTGCGACGTGGAAGGTCTGAGGTCCAGTTTCAGTCTCACACTGGGGTTTGAGTTCTCATTTAGGACCTCTCATTTAGGGCTAAGTCCATCTCTACCTATTTTCCCTGTACTCCCAGCTGCTTCTTTGTAGGTTTAAGAAGGCTCTGCTCCCTGTTGCTGGCCTATCCTAGCTCTGCTACCTAGATTGACAGATGACAAGTTTTAGGATATTCTCCTGACCATTGTGAGAATCCTTTAGTGAAGCTTTAGGCTGAGCCAGACCCCTGAGAGGCTTAGGAGCTGTTGGGTGGTGTCAGTGGTTAGGTGGATTTGGCAATGCAGACTGGTAGCAATGCAGAGGTTTATGAGATTAGGTGGGAGCTAAGGAATGGTTTTGAGACCTGCCAAGGATTTACATGATAGATGGAGGTGCCTGCTATCTTGGAACAGTAAGTTAAGTCTATCAGGCTAAATCTCTTACCTATCCTGGGGATTTATCTCATGGAAGAATTGTGCAGAAGAGGGAGTTGAATGTTGGGGAAAGAGAGACACCAATGCAGTGCGTTGTAACTTGAAATAGCTGTTAAAGAGAGTGAATTTAGTGCATTGACTGAATTAACAAATTCAAAAAAAGAAAAGGAGGATGAGAGGAGAAAGTCTGTAATTAACAAGAGCTACTGGTGATTACCATTAAGTTTATTTGTTTACTGTTTCTCTTTTCCAGACAGTAATTTATCTTCGTCTTTTTAGACTTTACATTCTAGAGCAAAGATTGTCTTCCTGTGCTTAGAAAATATGTCACTGTAATGTAAATGAATTTCTTTAAAGCACAGACTGTACACTTACCCCCTATGCTTAGCTTTTAATGTGAAATGTTAACTAATACTGAAACCTCAGAAATACAGTTGAGCATTCTCTCTGTAGAATTGATAACAAAATTGTATCAAGCTATTCTCACATCCAGTAGAAAACTTGGTGCTTCCTATATGTGAAGCTCAGACTTTACGTGGGAAGACAGTCTTAAGACTCTGACCCTGCAGTGTGCTGCAGGTGTAGAGCTTTGTACCTGAAGTCATTGGCACTGCTCTCACACACTGGAATGTGGACTGAAAGACTACAGAATCACTGGAGCCTAAAAGACAAGTTCTTCTATAAATTTAGTATCCTGAGTTTTTCATATATGTGTGCTCAACTGTCCTCTGGAAGGGCGCAGTCCTTGAGGTTCACATCAATCACAGACTTTGCAGGGTGATTCAGATTTGCTCTGTGGCTGTCAATCACTGTGGAGGTACCACCGGGCAGGAGTCGTGCAACCTCCACAGTCAACAAACAGCCTCAGTTCATTAATATACTACGTTAGTTCACTAAGAATAAATACCAGCTACCATGTTGTCTACTACCTCAAATGGTCTGAAATGTAGCTGGTCAGCTAATTTTACTTGCTCTTTTTCTCTGGAAAATTTCCTTCTGTCCTCCAGAGTAGTTCTGCACGAGAATGTTCTCTTGAGTATTGCACTTAGGAAGAAGCAAAGTATCAGTCTGATGTCATGACAGTGAGTATTCTAGGTGTTCCACTTTCACTTGCAATAGCAATAAACTAGGTTAAAGAAAATATTGATAGGCCATTTTGCCTTGGAAATTATCTTTCTTTTAGGTTAATGCATGTAATTATGTTTATTTTCCCAAATCATAGAATCATAGAATCATTAAGGTTGGAAAAGACCTCAAGGATCATCAAGTCCAACCATCAACCCACACCACCTAACCCACTAAACTATGTCCCTAAGCACCGCATCTACATGTTTCTTGAACGAGGGTGGCTCCACCACTTCCCTGGGCAGCCTGTTCCAATGCCTGATCACTCTTTCAGTGAAGAAATTTTTTCTAATATCCAGCCTAAACCTCCCCTGGTGCAACTTGAGGCCATTTCCTCTTGTCCTATCACTTGTTACTTTAGAGAAGAGGCCAGCACCCACCTCACTACACCCTCCTTTCAGGTAGTTGTAGAGAGTGATAAGGTCTCCTCTCAGCCTCCTCTTCTCTAGACTAAACAACCCCAGCTCCCTCAGCCGCTCCTCTTAAGACCTGTGCTCCAGACCCTTCACCAGCTTCGTTGCCCTTCTCTGGACCTGCTCCAACACCTCAGTGTCCTTCTTGTGGTGAGGGGCCCAAAACTGAACACAGAAGATTAGAGAAAAAAATGAAAAGGTGGGGGGGCGGGGGGAGAATCTTCATTATACTGCAGTGTCTTCTTTAAGTACAACATTTTAATTTTTCTTCTGATTTTAAATGAGAATCTGGAACTGTGAAAAAAACAAATTCCTGTCAGAATTTTCTTTGGGAGAGAATTATGCCATTTTTGGAGCTTTTTTCCTTGTCAAGATGAATCCAACTTTAAAAATCTTTAAATCCTCCCTAAATTGAATTTGAATTCTCTGTGCAGTTCTCGTTAGCAATAGATAATTGCCTAAAACCACAAAAGGCACAAAAGGAATCATAGTATTTACTAATTGCATCTCAGACACTTCTTTCCCCCCTGGTTGGCAATGGCAGAGCTCTGCTTCCCCTTCAGCTCTAATTTTTCTTTATTCTCTGCCCAACTCCTTTACCTGCTGTCTGTGTTCATGCTTCACAAACTGTTCTTGTAAATTGCTGAGACTATGGCAAAAAAGCTGAAAAAAATGATGCAGTACATATACAAACTGGCTATAAAGAGGCAACATAAAGGAACATGTTGCCATATATTTGACAATTGTCAATGCAGTTTTAAAGAGCACTGAGATTTATTTAGAATTTGCATTGGTTTTGCACTTTAGTGTTTTATTCTTTATTTACATCAACGTACCAGAGAGAAGAATCTGTTCCAATCTTTCTCCTAATCTGTCTCCTAATAATGATAAGCCAAGAGGGCTTTTGAGGGCTTATCTTACCTCCTACAATACCTTATATTTGGTGCCTCAGAGATCATGAAATTATTAAAAATTCAGTCAAGTCTGTTGATTCAATGACACCCTCTGGCAAGCTGACTAAAGTGCTAGGGAAATATTTTATTAATTTTAAGTGAACCAGCAATTACTTTAATGTGTAGAACCCTTTTAGTACTGTGTGATAACCCAGAGGCTGGACCAGATAGTTTTCCCGTAGAACTTGCCAATTTGAAGTATTTCAGTTGAGTCTCTGTAACACCTCTTTCCAGGAGAAACGGTGCTCTGTCTACCAGTAACCTTGACTCTAGGTATCCATAGCTGTCCTCATTTGGACACACCAGCAAGAGTTTGAAGGCTTCAATCAAGCGCAGGAATCATTCATGATGACTAGGCTCACTAGCTGGGCTGAACTGCTTGATTTCTTTCATGATATTCAGTCTCAATGCATTGCAGGAGTTCTCTAATTCCAGTGTAGATAGACTGCAATAAACTTCCAGAGGAGAAAGTAATATACTGACTTTTAAAAATGGTATTGATGTTTAAAATCTCATAACTGCAAGGCATTTAGCAGTGTTTGAACAATGAGATTGCTTAATCGACTGATTGTACTGAAACGTGTATGTCTATAGCTCTCTCATTCACATTTCAGCTTTAGCAACAGTAAAGTCAGTTGACTTTCACTCATGCAAAGCTCATTTAAGTCTAATCTAGTGGCCACTGCATTCCACTAGGAAGTTTTTTTTCCCAGATCTTCTTGTTTTTGCAGTAAATAATAACAATAAAAATATCTGTGCTACATTATGGAAGTCTGATTGGATTTACAAAGTGTGCACACTTAATTTATCAAATCCTGTGTAAAGAGGCATTTTCTCTGTAGATTTGAAGAGTCTGGCCCAACACAAAGCACATAAATGGTAGAATCTGTCCTGTATTGCTTCACATTGGTGAGCTCTCTCAATGGCTCAAAATTTTCTGAGAGGGCAAGAAAATAAAAATAAAACTAAATGTAGTTGCATAATTTCTGTTAGTTTGTAAACTCTGCAGCTGGAAACACATTTATATCATGCTCCAATGGAACTTTATTTCATAATAGGTGTCTTTCTTCATAGTCTATACTGATTTTTTTTTTTTTTAATGCAAACTTTGGCCCAAACATCCCTTAAGTCCCCATTTAATTAAAAGAGAGGCACCCTTGGGACATCATACAAATTTGTCAGCAATGTATTGTCACTAAAATGCTTCAGTGTTAATCACGCAGTCTTTGTCTTGGGTTCATTTGGATCTAAAAATAATGAGAAGAAAGGTGAGAGTTGTGTTTTTAGTGGCCCTTCAGTGCTGTAGCAAATTGCAGTCTGGCATGTTTCCCCTCGCAGGTCACATCCCTCCTTTAAAAATGTCCTCATCACTACCATTTTGGGAAATCTTTGAAAGTCTCTGCACAGCATGCCTGTCACTGCAGTGCTTTGCTGGAAACATTAATTCCCTGAAGAACGGCCAATGATAAATTTGTGCATTTGATGAGGGAAAGGATGAATGAGAGGGAAGGAGCTGAGGAAAGGGCGGGGGGGATATTTTGCTGTAAGAAAATATAGGAACTATGCCTGGGTATTGGTTCATATCTTTTGCATCTTGAGGATTTCGTCCCACATCGATATGAAGGTTTGTTTACAGTGATTTTCAGTGAAGCATAGTTGTCTTTAAACAGATTGCTGAGGCTGAGAAGAAGTTTGGAAACTGGAATGGGACCAATGCCAGGAAAGGACCTGTTAGGGGTATTCATTAGGGGCTCTTTCATTACGGTCATGACACAATAGCCACACTGGTGTCCCACAGTGAAGTTCACTGGCCACAGCTTGGCAATTTACTGGAGATGCTGAATGAGCAGTCTTTGACACGCGACTCAGTGGCTGTCACTGGCACAACAGCTTCTCCTCCTCAAGACCCCATAGGCTAATGTACCAAACCTCTGAGGTTAGGCTGCCCTGGGAAGAACAGCACAGCCCCTCCAGCATGATTAGACTTGTACAGCTGGTCCTGAGGTTACAACCTATGCCTTGCACAGAAATGGATTAGTGAGAGGCAGTGTCTAGTGGCACTATGCAAGTGTATACCTGTGAATGCTCCAGCTCATTAGTATGTCTTTACAAAAGCATTTAGCAATGTTTCTGGAGCTGAGCCTCACTTGAAAAAAAATTTGTAGTTTTGCACGTCTTTCCAATCTCATCAGCAGCTGAAAACTCCTTCTGCTGTGACCTTCCCTTTAGCCTTTGCTTCACCCAGAATCCTCTGGATATCTCACTGTTTCATTCCTTAGCACCCCAAGCTGAGGTACATGGTACAGGGAGCCATGAGCTGGCTGGGCACAGAGAAGGCCAGGGACAGGAGAGCTGAAGAGTGGGTCCTGGGTGGTTCTTTGATCCTGTACAGGACTCGCTTGTCTTCCATGAGTGACTAAACTAATATAGTGCCTTTCAAATGCAGTACTTGCAGATATCAGTCCTATCTACCTGTCACAATGGTCTCTACTTCTATCCAAGTGTCCTTGCAAAGCTGGAAGTGGGAATCACTGCTGTAGCTTCTCATGGTGCACTTTTCCCAGGAGAGCAGTCGAATGCACAAGAGCTCCTTCATGAAATGCTGCTTCTTCTTTTGCCATAGAAGTGTTGAGACTGTGAACTGCAGATTCTTGTATCTTTGTTGATTGTAAGTGCAGAGAGTTGGTTGAGCATGAGGTACTGGGTCTGCTAAAACACAACTAAAAATATGCTTTCCCATGAGAGGAATGTCTGGAGGGTAACTGTCATTATCTGACTAGGAGCTGAAGGGCAAGTGATCCTTGGGGAGAACAGGGGAGAACAGGGGGGACTTTTCTGAGATGGACAGCCTGACAAGGCATGTTTCACTCTAAGAAAATAAAGTTTATCTCCAGTTTTATATGGATATGTGTTATTTTTTTAATACTCTGCGTATGAATCCAGACTGTATACTTCCTTTTCTGCATTTCCTTTTCTGCATTGTTTTTGCATAACAAATGTTGTTGTAGCTGAAACTTGAATCCCTGATTTAAATAAACAAGAGCCACTAAATCATGCTGCCTTCACTTTAATATACTTTTTTGAAAAATAAGAAGCATCTCTCTTTACAGCTTGCTATTGTAATGTGGACATCAAATCTTGTCTGAAATTGTTGCCTAAGATTTGCTAGCAAACTGTAATTCTAAACAGAGATTAGGATTTCTGTCACTTTTCTAAAGAGAAAGCCTTGTCCCAGATGCAGCACATATCCTTCTCACTATGTATAGTGAAGTGATGTGTGTTTATACTAGACAAAGAGAAAGAAAGTGCAAGGGAGTTATAGATCTTCAGTTATAAGTTTCAAAACATCCATATTTTTTCACATATCATGTCTACTACTTAAAACTGCTCCACTGAGTATCAGCACTAAGTTTTACACCGGAATTTCAAATATGGTCAGATATTCAGCCAGTAAATGTCACTGCTTTTTGATGTCAAAGGAACTATGCTGATAAATATGGAGGGTTGCCTGTGTAGTATAATATAAAGCCTCTTGTCTTGATTCCTGTATGAAAAATAAAATGCAATATGTACCACTTTACACATAGGGTAGAGTTCAAGGATACTGAACAGCTTATGCAAAACAAAAATGTGAAGTGCAGTTCCAAAGCACTCTGGAAGAAATGTGGGAGAGGAAACCTGTGTGGGTGCCTTTCTGCACCCTCAGGTGTGGTCTTTCAAACAAAAATGTCACAGTGGGCTCTTTTATGCAGAGCTGGAGCACCCAGCACATCACCCACCCCTGGTGAGCGGAGGGGAAAAATCTGAATCAGTGTCTATATGTGTGTGTGGGGGTGTATCTTTGCCTTCAGCTACGGGCCCTGACCTATTCGTTCTGTTCCTGACCCGATGATAAAACAATGGGCATTGAAAACTGCATCCTCCTCATGTGCACTTGTCCAACCAGCAGGATAGAATAAATTGCTTGTTTAGGATCGATTTCTTAATCTTAACCAGTAGAAACCAGGGGGAGGTGAGGGGTTGGGAGGGCTGTGGAGTATTCAAGAATTCATCCTCTCCCTGTGTAACCCTGTGTGCGTACAGGTATATGTACATAAATATCCTTTCCACCATTCTCCATTATTTTGCCCTATAAGGAGAAAGAGCTTTCCAGAGCACCTCCCTTGTTTGGCAGAGCTGCTTCTGCCGTACCAGCCCAAGGGCTGAGGCTCTGTGCAAATACACGGGACTGAGAGAAAAATAGTTTACACTTTAGGGATGAGATGCAGTATTATCTTGTAGCTTCCCCTGCCAGAGGGACTAACATCCGTAATTACTCCAGTGAACCACAGAGGCTTTTGGGAGTCCTGGCTCTACAGAAAGCTGGATCTCTTTCTACAAGCATGGTTTTTGGTGTGTTTTCTGGGCCAGTTTTAAGTGTTCAGCCACTGGTGCTTTCTGAGGAGTTTTCTCATAAAAGCCAGGAAATTACATGGCCCCTGGGCCAGCCCTTCTGAGCCTGAAATTAATTCATGCAATGGAGGAAGGTAAGAGAAATAATAGGGTAGAAGAGAGTGATGTGGGCACTGCCTTTGGCAAAAACCTCTCCAGTAGTTCTGATGTGCATTTTCTTCAACAAGACTGATTTTTCTCTTGCTAAATTTATTCTATTGTTGTAGCTTTTTCAAATTAAAAGAAAAGAGAAAAAAATGAAGCCTCTGATTAATATCTGATTTGATTTGAGCTTTGTCAGTGATGAATGCATTTAAATATTCCTGTCAGGGTGAGCAAGAGTGAGGTATTTCTATTAGGAGCACAGCATGCAGCGTTCTAAGGAAGCACAAACCTTGTATCTTGAGTTTTTGAGCTGCTCAACCAACAGTAAGACCAAACATGAAAGTTTCCATCAGTTGGGAACTGTAAAATGGAGTAAAAAGCAGAAAGAAAATGCTCAGCCTCTGACAAACCAAGTTCATATACACTGGGGATATTACAATAACCTTCCGCTACTTAATGATGCTACTTATTTTTCTTTCATGATAGAATAAAAAAGATCAAACCTAAAACACAAGGAAAACATTGCAGAGGTAGATTTCTGAATATGACTCTTTAAAACTTACGTACTGTAAACAAGACCCCAGATCTACAGGTAGGGAAAAGTGAAACAATTCCTCCCAAGGCAAAAGCTTTGATAAAACCTGAAGTCAGCTGAGTTACACCAGTGAACTCAAACTGAAGACCTGGCCTAAGGCTTCATCAGACATTTTAAAATCTGTCTTTCTTACTAAAGTATGTTTGCTTTTCCTTTTTTTTTTTTTTTTTTTTTTTCCTTATTCATAATATCTTTTAGGCTCCACAGGAGTTGCTCATCATAAATACAAATCAACTATTTGTCCATTCCCAATTTATTCATCCACACATCAGGACAGCAAGTTAATTGCAAGAGTTCCCCATGGGGAATTTTGAACTTAAATACGCCTGGTGTATATTGTTTAGGCAGCAGAGTGAAGAAAGACACAAGAGTGGAGCTGGGAATGAAAAAGGATATAAAAAAAATTCCTCACTGTCATGGGCCAATTGACTTTGTAAATAATTGGTTTATCCCCTTGGGAGCCTCATGGGTAGGAAGGAATGTAAAGAGTGTTTATTACTTTAGGGCAGGATCCACAGAGGGACTACAGTGTTTTAGTGTTTTTTAGTGGAATCCACAGTCACTTAGGGGTGACTCATAAATGGTCATTATCTCCAAAAATGCCATGCTAGGCTCCCAGATCCAAAATCTATATTCTCATAAATGAGTGCAGCTGCTCCAGTTTTGGAGGTATCTAAAGATCATAGAAACCAAAATTCCTGCCAGCCAAACTCACATTTGCTCTGCAGCCTGTGCATAAGTGCTTTAGTCTTGACATCGAGTGGCCTGGCACTTTTCTCAGGCCTGTTTACCTGGTTAGTGTCTTGTCATCTCTGAAGCACAGGGCTTTGATTTCACAGATGCTCTCAAAAGCAGGCTGTGCATAAAACATGGCGAACAGAGGAGGAACAGCATGTCCTTTTTAGCCAACGGCATGCCAAGTAGCATGATCTCTTTAAGTGCCAAAGAGCAACGTTTAGTTTCTCCCACAACCTGAGGGGATTTGAACACATCAGAATATTCCTGCTAGTAGCAGTATGATGCTGTTAAAGCAAAACTCTCTGTCTTACCAACACACTTCAGCGCAGTGTGGAGCAACAGTTTTGTTGATCTAGACAGTACCAGCCCTAGTGACACAGGCACAAGAGAGGAGCTTTTTCCCATTTTCTGCTCCAGGGACTTTGTATTAAGCAGTAAGGCCGGGAGAGTCATGGCTTCCCTCGCGTTCCCCCTTCCTTTCTGTTATCCCATGTAAGGGACAAATCTCTTTCTTATGTTCTTGTACTCATCAAATGGTCTATGTTCTAGCAGGTAGGATACTGTGGAGGAGATGGGTGGTCAAATCTTTGGCCACAGGGTGGACATCAGCTCTGTCCTTCACATTCTGGACGTTGGCTGTGGAGCAGTCAGGATGCAGTAATCATGTTTGGATCTGAAATTAAGCTTGGCATGTGAGATGATAGGCAAATATTACCGTATATGTGAGTAACATAGGCTAAGTGTTGGGATGCTCTTTATGTATTTGAGGTGTGTCTTGCTGCAGACACCTGCGGGTCTGTATCAATAATAAATTAGGTAGTTTTGAACTGTAGCTAGTTCTAGGGGTAGCTGGAAAATAAGTAAGTTTCTTCAAGATTTCTGTTCTGACTTTGGAATCCTAAAATGATGCTTGGCAGCAGGTGTCAATTCATGTATCTCCCCTTAACTATATCTCAGCTCTTGAGTTGTGCCCAAATTGTTGGCCTGAACAGGAGATACATCTTCTTCACCCAATGCTGAGATATGAAGTAACGATCATTTACTGTCTTACATCGAGCAGTGGGAGATGGGTCCTCATTTTGTTAGACAACAGTCAACCAGGGAACAGCTACCAATGCAGTTGTCGGTAGAGGACAGTTTGTTAGCTGTTATCAAAGCCCTAATGGCACAACTTGACAACAGAAAAGATACAGTGAAGTAGTGATTCAACTAACTAGTCAGTTTCTAAACAAACCAAGGCTCCACTTTAACAGTCAGATGTATAAAGGTCTGCATCTTTTTTTAAAAAAACCTTTGCAATCTGTGTTTGTGTGATTACCTCCACAACCACAGGGATGCAACACCTAAGATGTTACAGAAGAAGGCTTTGTCGTGTACCCAGAAGTCTGTAACATCAAATATCAAGAGGCTTTCAATAAAAATACTGAAGCTGGTAGCACGCAAGGCCGCAACAGCTTCTCCTTCTTGTGCACTTAGTGGTTTCCTATCTGCTGGCCTTTGCATTGCATCAGAATTGGGGAATCACAGCATTAACTTACTCCCTGCCTCAGGCTACTGAGCTCTTGAGTTACAAAGCCAGCAGAGAATAATTTCTAGCTCTTCTTCTTCCCTTCAGTGAAAGGATGGTCTGCTGCTTTTGGCCCCATGCCGTGGCTGAGCTGCTCTGGGGACTGCTGCTTGGACTGTCTGTCCTGAGAGCAGACACTCTGCCTACCCAGGGTGCCTCTGCCGGGAACGGGAATAGCAGTGGCACAAGGACGTTTATGATGAGGTGGAAATTGAGTGGGCACTGTGGGGTGGTGGAGAGACTTAGCTTCTGAAATTATTAAAGGATCTCATCTTGTATGTCTGTTTCTTGTCCGTAAACCATGGAAAGTGATGCTTCCGTAGCTCATCAGGGCTCCATGGACATAGGCAGGCTGTACGGAGGTGCTCAGTGAGAGTGGTAATAAGACAGATGCACCTAAGACATACAGAGCATTGCGTCACTGAGTACATTTGGCCTCTTCTATTGATGATCTAATCTGGCATTCTTTACTTGTCTTCATAAATTATGCAAGGAGGAGCACTTTTTAAAAAGGAAATAGTGTTGGCCAGTTACACATTTTCTTGGTATTTTCTTCTGTTCAGGATTTGAGTAGATTCTGAAATTATCAAGGAGGGTCAATGCTGCCCTTCAACAGCTGTGACTGTCCGTACATAGTGTCTTTTTTTTTCCCCCCACACTTTTATTCCATGTCTAAATATAGATTTACACGACAAATTGTAATGGAGCACTGCAAGCTGTTGTAGCCTGTTGGGTAAATGATTAACATTTCAAATATATTTATAATTTAGTTTTTAAACAGTTACTCAAAGGAATATAATGCCTCAATTTTAATTTATCTTATATTCAATCCAATTTTTGTAACATTTATTAATTCCTTTTATTCCTGATTCAGAAGTATTACATGCCAATTAGAAACAGATTAAAAAGCCTATTTACTCCAAACCATTGCATGCCATGTAGTAAATAAAACATTGTAAAAAATCCCTGATTATGCAGAGTGTAATAAGCATGCTTACAATTACATATTTCTATAGTAGTCCACAATATTTAGCACATTCTCAGCTGGATTCATCACTCGTTAGCTTCAACTGTGTATTAACATTCTTTTATGCAACTCAAAAACTTTCTCTGGTGTTTCTACCATAGCTTCCCACAGGCTTTCTAACAACACAGAGCAGCTATAATTTGTGCTACCAGACTCCTGGTAAGGCAATGTGTGAACAGCAGCTTCTGGCTGGTCTGTCAAGAAACTTGCTTGCTGTAGCTGCATGGACTTTTTCACATATTCCATTCAGATCAAGAGCTCTCAGCATATTGAAGGACATAGATTGGATTTTTGGTAACATCCATAAACCCTACCACCAGTAGATTTCTATATCTTGTTCTTTGGGGTTTTTGTTTGTTTTGTTTTGTTTTGTTTTTTTCCTTGCAATACAAGAGAGGGACAAATATTTCTTTGATTTAACCAGAGAACAATACCAGAAGACAGAGGTCTTTAAATCACCCTTCTATCCTGCTAAGCCAACATCTGGAAAAGAATGACTCTATTTCTGTTGGTTAATTTACAGAAGCCCCATGGGTGATCCAGTGAATTTACACATGTCTGGGAATGGTCTTATTCTAACTTCCAGCACTCAAACTCCAACAATAAGTTTGAAGCATCTCTATTTCAACACCCAAGAGTCCATGCTCTAATGGGATCTAAGGAGTTTGGGGTAATTCTGTTTATTGTGACTCCAGGATTAACTACTACATTTTTACTAAAGTCAGGAGAAGAAATAGTTGCCGCCTTTCCTTTCCCCATAGGGAAGCATTTGTTGTCAGATGCTGCCTTTTCCATGTGAGCTAAGGCATGGAAACTAAGGCCTGTGTACTCTTTCATAGGATTATATTGCATATCAAGGTTTATATTGAGAAAGTAAGAATGTGCACACTTGTAGAAAGGGCATGATCCTCTCCAGAGAAGGGAAGGAGCGTGCTTAGCTGAACAATTCTGACTGCTAGCTGTAGTAACCAAGAAGGCAAAAAGAAACCTCTTTTTTTTTTGACAAGATGTATCAGAGGCTTCTCTCATGTCTCCGCACAATCATCCAGCCAGCCCACATCTTCTGCTATGACACACCATAGGATAGCAACCAAGTGGAAACGTGCATTTTTATGACAATACAGGACTATGAAATAACGTTGGCTGCCAGAAGCACTAGGCAACCCTGTGACCTGAATCAACTCAACCAGAATCCATTAAATGATTTAATTTTTGTCCATCCAGCTATTGATTGTACTTGCAGCGCAAGAACAGCAGTGACAGCAGCAGTGCTGAGAGTCTGAACAGAATTATTAAAAGACACAGCCTGGCAAAGTGAATGGATGTCTGACAGGAAGGACTTAAAACAATAAATCTTTGACAGCACTGATTTAGTCTTTGTAAAAGGACTAACTGATTGCCAGAGACTTTTAATGTCAAAACATCAGATTGTGCAGGTGCCTGTAAATAAGTATTCATTGTAATACTTGTGGTTTTTAGTTCTTCCTGGCAGTAAAGAAATGCTTTCAGGTGTTACAAAAGAGGATGTGTGGTATGAAAAATGGGGATAACACAGACTACTGCTCAAGGGGGAATGCTAATGTGTTATTATGGGAATGATGATACACTCACTGTGCGTTTGTGGTGCAGTGGGTTTCTATACCCAGGTAGACATCTAATTTATCTCCCTAACACATGACCTATATAGATGGCACATCAGCCTATTAGCCACTGAGGTTGCTTCATAAGGAGACACAAATATATTTTCAGGAGTCAGGGGCCTGGAAGGTGCATATCTTTAGCTGTGGGTGCCTTCACTTCTGTCTTGCAGACTTTTTAGAGCATGAGGGCATGAGAGAATGAGTTTACCCCCTCCTGGTTTGCCAATGGCATCACGGGGTTTGCAGATATGGTTCAACTATCTGTAAGTAAAGCTTTGCTGGTAGGCAGAAGCAATGAGGTGAATAAAGCACATACTTGTGCATAATTTCAGTCTAGACACGTAGGTAAGTTCATGTGGCTGCCTTCATGATTCGGAGTGTAGGTGAAGAGCAAAGAGGAATAGATGGAAAATTTGAACTGATGAGTCTCTGTGTGTGGCCAGTGCAGCTCAACTGGCACAAAGCAAAACTGAAATCCACTGGCAAAAGACAGCTTTATTCTTCAGGCAGGGAAGGGGCTAGAAGGACTGACCCAGGAGACCCAGAGCACTTTGCCATGGTCCTGAGGGTACCGCCAACCTGGCTGCTGGCCCTGACCTGCCAGCACAGTGCCTCCTCCAGCCCTGACCACAGGAGCCCCAGTTCTACAGTCTGGGTCACTTGTCCTGGTTGCTATCCCCAGGTGCTCCGGCAGTGCAGGAAGGTGCCCTGGCAGAAACGGCACTGCCTGTGCTGTGTTCGTGCTCAGCTTTTTGTTTGTCCTTCCCTGCAAAGCAGCACTGCTCCTGCTGCTCCCTGCAACATTTATTGGAGCAATCTCATCCTTGAGCAACAGCAGGACTTGCGCATGGGTGATACATCAAATCTGGCCATTGCAGACTGTGGGGAAGAGGAGCTTGGAGCTGGATGCACCTGACCGTCTAAGCATGCAGTAAACCATGTACAAAAAATTGCAGCAGCACTAATGCTATTGAATCTCAAGAGCTCAGGTGCCTGTAAGGTGTTCAAGAGCTCTCTAGAACTATTGCAAAGCAGACTTGCAAAAGGCAGAAGAGAAAGGAGCTGAAAGCTTTTGTTAGGATATAAACAGGGGGATAAATACAATCACATTACTGTACAATGTGCCTTTGTCCTTAATACTCTGTACCAATGCATAAGAAACATGTACTGCCGTGTCTTTGAGATGGAGCCTTTGTGTTAGACATTAATGAATTGCAGTGCTGGCTTACATGAAGAGCAGTGCTAGAGGTGGCCTGAGAGTTAGCAGTGCAAGCAGGGAAGCCCAAGAAGGCATGGGGCAAGAGAGGGAAGTAATTTGGGAAAGGGCGTAGAGGTAGATAGTTTTCCAAAGACACTCTTCATGAAGCTGAGAAGACAGAATAGTAAGGGTAAAGTATAGTGAATACCAGCAGCAAAACTAACACAATTCTTTATGAGCATACTCGGACTTTCCCCTGTGCCAGCTTTCACTGCTCCTTAGTAGACAGAATGAAGAACACAAGCCTTTCTGTCTCTGCGGGACCACGGAGGGTCTGCTTACATCCTGTCTTACTACAGGCATTTTGGGGAAAATTGCCAGCTGCATTCCTCGGACGCAGAGGAGAGGAGCAGAGCAAAGAGACAAAGGCAAGTTCACAGCTGACAGAGTGTCCCTCTGGACATCAGTTAGCAGCAATGCTGATGCAGTCTTGATTGGGCTTTAATTGTCAGTCTTTAAAGGACTCTTTTGTGGTAGTGAGAAAACCACAAGACAGACCTCTTCCTCTTCCCTTACATGCTGCAGTAGCAGAGGAAGAGGAAGGAGCATGTTTTTCCTTTTTTTGGATCCCTTTTACCATTTTCCAGAAACCATTAACACAAGAGATGTAGTTCCTTTCCTTATTGATACCAGCCCTGCTGCATCAGATCCTGCTGCAGTAAGAATCATCTCTCTTGATCCTTGCTAGGCTCAAAGACTGTAAACAGAGGTTGATATTCCTTTTCTACCAAAAGGAAGTCCCATGTGGTTAGAGTACATTTTAGTGTACAAACCATAGTTACAGCACTAATGACTGTATGTTTGCAGCAAAGTTGTTTTTTGCAAGAGTCTTGAAAGGTTTTTCACTGTATTTAACATGCAGAGTTGCCAAGTAAAACATTTCTAATGCTAAATGCAGAAAGAAAATAAATGTTTCACTATAAGTTCTGGTTTACGTTTTGCCTAATATCTTATTGACAAATTTCATAAGATATGTTTGTGAAAAAAAAATCAAATGCTGTGATCATGCCAAGCAAAATGCATGGTACTTACATTTTACCTTAATAATTTTATTTAAGGAAATATACAGGAAACAAATTTCTGTCCCTTGCAGTAAGTTTTTTGCTTGGATGTTTCATTATCCACTCCTTCCGCTGTACATAAATAAGCCCTACTGGATAACCGCATCTGGCTCTCGTTGCACTTGCGGAATTAGAGCAGCCTGTAAGGCTGGACCCAGGCATCACAGATTCTACTGAAATCCAAGTAGTTAGACTAAGGGGAAAAAACCCTTCCTTTTTCATGTTACAGTACATAAAAGAAAAATCTTTGTTGGAGAAGAAAACAAATATGTAAATGAGAACTAAGACTGTTTAAAATACAGGATTTAATGTGTCGAAGAGTTATTAGTGAAACTCCGGCTGAAATCAATAACAAGATTTAGCCCTAGCTATCTGCAGCATTCATATTTGTTCAGATGCTGAAGTGGAGCTGTGGCTATTGCAAATTGGTCCTTTTATGCTCTGAAATCCAAGATAAACTCTGTGACACAGACTAATATATGAATGTGTGTTTTCTTCCATTGTTGGGGTTTCAAAGCAGCACAATGCTGCACTGTCTAATCTTGAAATCCTTGTTTTAATGAAAGCTGTTCTGCCCTCTCAAAGATGTACTCTTGTTAAAAGCACAGAAGAGAATGGCTGCCATGAGCTTATACATATATATATGCACATGCACGTGCATATGTATGTATGTATATGGTTATTTTCTGTGATGGCAAACTTACAGTTTTAATCCTTTTCAACTCAGTTTTCATTATATGAAAATTTCAGTAACATGATAATGAGTGCCATCACTGTTTGTTGCAAGATAAAATCTCACCATTTTGTAGTGCAGAGTTCTTTGACGGCAGTTGCCTGTGATTTAGAGGAAATTAGCAATTCCACCGAACTTACTGTTTAAAATGTTGTAGCTGGTGTGCAGCCCCTGCCTCAGATGTGGTAAGCATGATGAATAGGCTATGACATGTTATGTGGAAAGGTTGATGGAGAAAAGGTGAAGTTGTTTTGGTCCCTATCTGCAAAAACTGAACCCTTACATTTTGACAGAGTAATCCTCCAGATATACGGTCAACCCATGGAGAAAAACATGCCATGGTCTTGTGGCACGTTCACACCTAGCACTTAGGAGGACATTAGAGGCCAAAAGCTAATAAATGGAATCATTTAATAGAGGAAGTATAACATATTTTTCTGTCAAATGTCACTAGCATTTAGAAACACAGGGATGGCAATCCCAAGTCAGATGGATGATCCATCTGGTCTGGTTACCCAGAGAAAGCTCAGAAAGTCAGTGAAGCAAAAAAACCTGTTTCTGGAGAAGTTCCTCCTTGATTCCTTATCACCTTTTGCCCTTACATGTATTTGCTCCTATTCCTTCCAAAATCCCCTGTGTGTGCTTGCTCCAGCTGCTTCCTGTACACCCTGTGGATGAGACTGACAGGTGACAGCTCAGGCTGTCACGCCTCTTGAGGACAAGGGTGCTGGGAGTTTCCTTCTGTGTGACAGTTTCTAGGAGCCCGGGTATGGTCAGCAGATTTGTTGCCAATTGACATTTTCAAGTAGACTGTTGAAAGGCAATGGAGTCATCTGCAAAGCAAGCATGTGCATGTGCCGTGGCTGGAGGGGAGGATGTGCTGGGCTCACAGATGCTCCAGGCTTTGCTGTTTCACCTTATCAGAACTGCAAACATTGTCATTATCTGTGGGAAAGTATAATCCCTTCCTGAATCTTGATTTATTGTGGATCTCCAGTAATGTCCTTAAGCATTAAGTTCCACAGGTTATTTATGTATTTTGATATCTGTTATATATTCATGGTGTATTTCTGAACCTGTCATTGAATATCACTTAGTTCCTCTTTTGAGGAGGATGAGTAAGAACTCTTTTTTCACTCCTACTATTATTTTTTGTATACTTATCCAATCCCTTCTGTAAGACTATTCCAGTCTGTTGAATTCAGTGCCAGACTCCCAATACTGCAAATTATGTGAACTTTAAGGAAAAGTTGAGAGGGGGTATTGTGAATAGAGGCTGCACATCAACCTAAGACACCCAAGGCAGTTTTTGGAAAACTAAACAGGAACACTTAGGGTCTGTAATATGTTTGTCCTCCTTTTTTCTTCTCCACCTCTGCTAAGAACTTTGGGAAGAACGAGAACAATTAACAGCCAAAACCACCAAACACTGTCGCAGCTCAGGCTATCGCCTGCTGCCTGTGAAATCCTCCCTGAAAGAAGTTTAATTTCTGAATCACCATTTGGGAAGAAGCCAAAGTGATAGAATTTAGAACTAATGTTTAACTAAAAGATCTCTCCATGCTCAAATAGTGAGAAATGGCAGCCCTTAATGTATCAGTATGAAATGAATATACTAACTGAAAAGTGGTGTTTTGTCAAAAAAAAAAAAAAAAAAAAGAAGAAAGAAAAAAAGTCTTCATGTTTTCAGAATGGACTTTGGTTTCAGAATCAGAATTGAGCTTTATGCCTCACTTTACCCTGGTCTGGCTAGCTTCTTAGGCTTAGTCGTTTCACGTCTGTGTGTCTCCATTCCTCATCCTACCTTTCTCATGCTGGCAGTGTGTGCTGTGGTAGGTTGAGGTAACTTTCATGTCTGCATATATATAAAGTCAGAGCTTGACATTGGGCACTAGTGTAAAACAGGGTATATATTGTTTGAATGTTCTAAATAGTCCCGAGTCTTCAGGTGTTGTGTTTGATGCTAGGAAATCACGAGGTTTTCTGTGGACTACTTAAATATTTTTGGGGTTCTTTTTTCTTCTGGGTTCCAAGAGTTTAGAGTGTGTTTGCTTCTTTTTTTTTTTTTTTTTTTTTTTTTTTTTTTTTTTTTTTTTCCTTTGGGGTTTTTGTTTGTTTGGTTTTGGTTTTGTGTTTTTGTTTTTTTTTTTTTTTTTCCCCTCTTCTCCTTAATGATGAAGACTGGAAAAATGCTTAAGAAAATCTGAAATACCCACAGATTTAATTGTTAAGCATGCAACATAAACCCCAAATATTGCAATAAAATTGTGAGAGCTGCAAACACTGCATACAATTAAAATCGTACTGAACAGTAGGAATTCCAAAAGTCATGGCATTAAGGGAACAATCATGAACAAACACACACTTGCTTTTCCAGATGGTTCACCAACACTTGAACACTTCACAAGGAAGGGGATGATGATCACTTAGTTAAAGCTTTCACAGGGGCTTGAAGAAAAGTGTTGATTAACTTTTAATCTTTATTATTTCACTGTGAAGTCCTCCAAACCTCATCTAATTTGGGACTTCATTACAAACTCCAAATTTAGCCTGGTTTCAGTGAAAAGTTTATGTACCTTTCAAGTGCTATTAGGTAATTTGCGGTTAACAAATAACAAACTTTGTTAAGAATTTGATGTGAATCCATTTAGGACTAAATCACAGGAATTGTGATTTGCAAGATATTTAGGTTGGTCTTTTGTGTGTGTGCCTGTTGATTGCACTGAACTAAACTAAATCTTTCTTTTGTATTTCTCATTAAATTGAAATTTCAGCAAATATGTTTTGAAAACAGAAAAGAAAGATGAATTAAAATAAAATATGCTCCCTGGCACCTTAAAGCTGCTTAGCAAAAGAGAGGCATTCTTGCCAGTTCTCCTTCTAATGGCAGGCTCTTCCAGCAGCTGGTGGGATCTCTGGATATGGGACAGCACAGACTTGCTCAGGGCACTGTCCCAAGCCAGGGACTCAGATTCTTCACAGTGCCCTTGATTCACTCTGTCCTTGTTAGGACTAACGCTATTTTTTTATAATCTTTTATTTTTTTTTAAGAATTCAGGGATGCCTCTTCCCTCATCACATTGCAAAAAAGACAAAATGATGAAGAATAAGAAAAAACCTCCGTCAGCTAGAATATCCAAGTTTTGTAGGCTCTGAGGCCAAAAGAGACCATTTGGATGAGCTAGTCTGACCTCTTGCATAATATAGGGTAAAAAACCTCCACAAGCAATTTCTGCATTAAGCCTATTATTTCTGCTTGAACTGCAGCATGCTCTCTACTCTCATTACTGGTGTCTCTTCCTAATTATTATAAGAAATTATTTTATACTAATAATGTTATTTATGTAGGTTGTAAATATTCAGGTTTTAGCAGGATATAAAATATGATGCCAATGTTGAACAATTTACACTCTAACCTTTCTTTGCTATGTTATCTGACATTCTCTACTGTTTTCTGCAGTGTAATGCTTTTTATTTAATGAATAACATTTGGCAACAGACTGTCGTTTTGTGTTTTTGTTTTTTTTTTTTTTTTCCCCTTTTTTTTTTTTTCCCCCCATGCTGTCTGGACTCATCTAGTGGGGTTTGTTTGTTCGTTTCTTTTTTTTTTTCTTTTTTTTTTTTTTGGGGGGGGGGGGGTTTGCCTTATAATAAGACTCACCTGGGACAGCGAGCCAATCAACTCAGAGGTCTTTCACTTAAAAGGAGAAGAAAAGCTCAGCATTTACTCTCTAGGCAGATTTCCTGGAGCTTGTCCAGCTCTAGCTTAAATTATCTTCATGAGGCTGTTGTTAGCAGTTGCACTGTTGCATTATGCATGATTCCTGACTGCTCCTAATATGAACAAACCACACAGTGTTTGGTTAGTGGTTTTCAATTTTATGCTAAGCTGTACAATTTGTTGGTGTTATTTAGGTTAATATGCTATTATTTTGCATATTTATAACTCTCCCATTACATTTTTATTAATAATGATGTCATGTTTGGTAGCAAGGATCAATAAGACTTCTAGTGTGTAATGTTTACATATTTATATTATTACAGTATAATAAGTCTCTTAGGCTGCTCTCTGCATTAGAATCACTTTGTAGATGTGTCTTTCAGTTAATTTCATGCCTACAGTGGCTGCTTGAATAGCAGTGATACAGTGTGCTGAGTTGAAATCTAGCCTGTAACTAGTGAATAGGTATCAGAACAGGCAATCTATCTTCAATGTCTGCATCAGAAAATAAATAGTGATGCATTACATCCATTTCCACCTCCACTGGATGAATTATCTTTTACCTATTGTGTTGCTTTGCCCTTCCACAAGTGCTATTTTCTTTAGCATAACTCTGAAGAGCATTTCTGCAGACTGTCCTGCAGTCATCCTTTCTAGAGAGGTCTATTGAGCTTGTAGATGCGAACAGCACTTCTTGGAGGAAAAACATCAGGCTCTTCCTTATAAAATTTTCCTTTGTACTCCCCAGGTGTTTTATTTACTTTGCAACAGCAGGTTTCTTCAGTTGGTGCCATGTCCTGCAAAACAGCATCAATACCATGAAAAAAATAAATGTTGCCCCTGTTAGTGAGTAAACTGCTTGCCTTGATCCTTTCGCACACCAGAAGGCACATCAGTGACCCTGACCTGGCGGCTGAACTAAGAGGGTGCACACCAGCAGCTGGCTGTTACAACCAAGACCCTTTCAGCAACAAGGTTTGCTTGTCAATCGCCCACTATGTTGCTTGTTTTCGCTAAATAATAGTGATCAATGTAGTGTGAATGAGTATTGCTGAGTAATTATATAGAACTAGATTACACCCTGTTAATTCCTTAATGGGTGCAAGGAGAACTCCCTCTCACCTGTTCGTCTGTCTGTGTGTTTGTGCAGGAGCATGCAAAAGTGCAGTGGTGCATTGGAACATGCAGAGACTTTTCCTGCAGTGCTGACTAGCTGAGGGTGGCTGGGAAAAGCCGGGGTCACCTCTTCTCCAATGGTTCCCTACCCTACCCTTTCCCCATGGACACATCCTGACCCCCCTGATCCAAACTAGAGCTTCCTGAAAGAGAGTCCAGCAGGGATGCTCTTTCAGGCTGTGGAGAGGATACGCACTGGCATTCTGTGAAGTCTGCAGCAGTGTCAAAAGATCATGCAATATAGATGATGAGCGTTGCCAAATCAAGTCAGAAAGGGGCAGAATATCACATGAAGCAGTGCAAGGTTGTGGAAAACAAAACAAAACAAAGCACTCAAATGTGATGGAAAAAAAGCAAAACAGAAATAAGGGTTTTATTTAATTTTGCAAAATAAGAAACAAGTCAATAAAGATAGTATTTCACACAATTCCACGCTTGTGTTCCTTCCACAGGCATCTTACTGGCTCACAAGGGACTCCTGTTCCTCTGTGAAAATGCTCCTGGTTTATGATGTTTTAACTCAAGGGAAGAAATGTTATGCAGGACGTTCTCACTCAGACCCCAGAGGAGAGGTGAAAAGCTGCAGCATGGGTAATTTATCTAACCAGATAGACTCTCCTCTTTTCACTCATCATTCTTTAAGTGCTTTCCTTTATCACACTTAAATTTAAGATCTCATTGCTTGAAAATTATGAGAATCAAAAATAATTATTTTTTCCTCTTATGATTTTAAGCACTCAATATTAGCAGTTTCTAGGCTTTTCCCTGTTACCAGAAACTTGCTTTTTCCTTTCTTTAATAAAAGTAGAACCTCTAAGAAACACATGTCATAGCACAAGATTTACAACACAACTCTGAGCAAATCTGAACTTAGTTTGGTGATGAAGCGAACAGCCTGAGCCACGTCCGACAGAAGTGCAGATCAAAAAATCACCACTAGCAAAACTCTGTCAGGAATTGTATCTATGGATACATCAATGCCTCCTGGAGCAATAACCTAAATTTCAAGAATGAAAGTGAGAAATGAAATTTAGACCCAAAATCACAGTTTGTGCATCTGAATGGACAGCTTTATGCAAGTCCATATTCAAGCATTTTCTAAATCTTTGCAGGAATTAGTCACTAGTGTTTGTCTCATTACTAACGTATCGCAAAAAAAAGTCTGCAGAAATAGTTTATTTGTGCTTTGTTCTTCCCTTTACAGTTACAAATGTTAGGAACATAGTGTAAATTTGATTTTTCTTTGAATTCAAACTGAAAAATCACCTCAGACACTGAACTGGCATTTGCTATTTGAGGACTTTCAGATCACTGAAAAAGAAAATCATCTGTTTATTTTAATTTTGGCCTCATCCACACACTTTCACTCTTCCTGTATCTCTATATTTTCAGATTTTTTTTCCCTCATATTGCCATAATGTGTAATTAAAAATGAAAAAGATGTCTAGAATACTGTCTAAAAACTATTTCACAGAAATGTACATCCAAAAATTCCATACCTGTTTTAGCATCCATATTATAACCTCAGACATTATTCTCAAAAAGTAGGTTTAGATGTCTGATTCTCCTATCTTTTACACCAGATCTATTTTGCTTTATCTCAGTTGTCTTGACTAGGATATGACTAATTTAATGGAAAGTGAAATCCAGTCAGCAAGACACGTAAGTACTCACTTTGGAAAGCCATTGTAGCAGCTGTGTGTTAAAATTATGAACATAAGTACTGTGACATTTTTTGTATGAGCAATTGGATGACTGACCTTTTAAAAATGTGAAGCTCAGGTTAGCCTGGCGCCTTCATCCTGCTTGTGAGACAGAGGTTACTGCTTAAAGTGTATTTATGAATGTCTTGAAATGCTCACTTTTCTCATTCTTCTTACTGTTGCCAAATCCTGGTGTACTTAGGTGACCATTGCCATTAGTGCAAGCTACTATTGCAGTAAAACTTTGGGGCTTGTGTTCCCAAAGACTCATCCTCTGGGGTTTCTGCTACACTGGAAAGGATACTCTGCAGACTGGACCACAATGTGTTTAGACAGCTGACTGGTGTCCCATTTATCTTAATTAAGGCCCCCATAGTAATAATTTTCACTGGGAAGTTTGGATAAAATTACATGTTTGTTTTTAGAGACAAATCCTAGTTTAGTCTACTCCTCCAAGTCTTGCTTTCAGGCTGGGATTCTTCACAACTTTACTTTGGAACTTATAAAAAAAAATACAAATAGTTGTTCGTATTTTAGTACTATACACACACAAATACTTATATATTACATATATATACACATCTATATATTCACAATATCTATTTTACTTAAAATATATGTAGTTGCTGGTTCAAGTACTTATTTGTTGCATGGTCAAGAATCTGGTTAGCAACACAAAATCTAGAGTGATATAATTTAAGCTTGCTATTGCAGAAGCACTTCAAGACCATAATTTCTAATCTCCTTTTTTCTTTTTTTTTTTTGGAGGTGGAGTGGGGTGAGGTAGGGTGTGTTATTATACTGTATGCAATTAAATGGCTCCTGGTTTAGCCAGATTAACAAAACTGAGACCACAGTGTCTCACAGGAAAATACTTAACAAAAATATTATTGGACATAACAGGAGAAGAATAAGAATCAGTTAATCCCACAAAGTTCAGAAATTCTTTTTTTTTTTTTTTTTTTTTTTTTTAAACAGGACTCATTTTTATTAAAATACCTTGTTGGTTTTAGAGGGACAGAGACAGTTTCTGAAGAATGGCACAGTGGTGTTTGACAGAAACATCCTGCCTGGGTGCTGAACTCTTCCCTCACCTTTCTCAATCACCAGAAAACAAATTGGAGAAGTGGAAATAGCAAGGTCAGGTCAGGTGAGTGCATGCTTAAACATTTTATGGGGTGGAGAGCAGTGATCTGCTCTCATGTTCCATTAATTCAGAGACAGCTGTCATTTATCTTTTGATGGAAGCCAGAGGTTGAAATGCTTGACACAACATATCAGGCCTAATATGGAAAGATAAGAGCAACGTGGGCTCAGTTCTGTAAAAGTGAGTTATTGTGCAAAGAGGTTTCATAATTCCCCTACTGACGTTTAACAGAGAACTTTGGCCACATTTCAGCAAATACAAATTGCCCAGCTATAGTTAAAAGAAATAAGTCCAAGGATTGCATGGGGAATTAACCACATAATTTCTATTAGGGACTCTATGAATTGCATGGTTAAATCCTTGTGAAGCTTCTTAAATGCTTAAGAGCTGTATGTCCATAAAAGAGTCTTAAAGATAGCTTTTGAAGTGCAAGTAGGGAGGCAAAAAGTTAAATAAATTGGTGGGGAAACACTCCTTTTTTGCTTCTGGAAAGACTGACTGCAAGATGACAGCTCCAACATACCTGCTCCTTTAGTTGTCAAAGTATTAGCATCTTCAAGTCAATTTGGTGGAAAATGCCACTAAAAATATAAAAGAGAGCAAAACCAAAAACAATTTCAGTAAAGACTCACTCAATAGTGCTGTAGATCTGAGAGAATAAAAGTGCTTTCTATAAAAACCCAAGTGTGTGTGGGGGGGTTGACAGTAAGATGCAAAAGCAAACTTCTAAAAATCACATTTAATACAAGAAACTACATTATATGCAATAGAAATAGCAGAGAAAGTCAGCACAGCACGCTGCTAACTCAAGAAGAGATCTTATATGTGGCAAGGGGTTTAGGAGGTAATGAGCTGGTGCTTGTACCCTATATCTTATCCCTCCCTTGTTTTAAGAATGAAAAGGGTTTTCCACCACCTCTTGCAATTCAGTTGGGACTATTAAGGGTACGTGGGCTGGGAAGGATCTTAATGCTTCTGGGTGCTCAAACTTCTCAGATCACAGCTCCATGAAGACACTGTCTCACTGACACCTTTACCCTTCTGTTTACAGTTGTGTGCATCTTACTGTTCCTCCTATGTATGAACAGATAATATCAACAGCTTGGAAAATAAAATGTTAGGAAATATGCATGTGCCTTTGCACAATGTAGGGTAACAGCAAACAGCCCAAAGCGTCGCTGTGTGTTTCATGGAGGAAAGCTCCAGACATCACCCAGTCTCATTGATCTAATTTTGGGAACCACAACTTCAAATTTACAGGGTGACATTTTGTTCTCAGTAATCTGTAACAATACAGAGAAGAGGTGGGGTCCAGACTTTCAGTGGTTGGATATAGGTTAATAATTGCTGTTCCTAACTCCTCTTGCTCATGACTCACACTTACAGATTGTCCAGCCTGATGTGGGGCATCTATTCTAGTCATGTCATCTTGATGAAGGTCTGAATTTGAATTTGTAATTGCTGCCTCCTGAACTGAAAAGCTCTCAAGGTCTAGATGTTTTCTTACAGTACTGTCTCTGGCAGAAGAGCAGGAGCAGCAAAAATTGCTGACATACTTTCAGTTCAGCTTCTCATGACTTTTAGAAACTTATTCTGTTGTAGCAGAAAAAGTTCTGTGCTTGTCATTGCCTAAACGTTGTATGATTTTTTTTTCTTTGCTCGAGTGTAACCATTTTTGAGTTGAAGAAAATAGAGTTAAAATATTTTTCCCTTAACGAATAAAAATTGCTTAAAATATTTTCCTGCCAAAACAAGAAAGAAATGAGTGATGAAAACAAAATAAAAGCTCTGCATCAAGAATTGGCTTTGACTGCAATAGTGAAAAGTGGTTTTAATTTGTTCAAGATGCCTATCTCATTTTTTTTTCTTTTTTTTTTTTTTTTTAATAACATACTGAGAATTAACAGTTTGGTTTGTTTTCTGAGAAATTCCTCCTGTTTGTTTGTTTGTTTGTTTGCTTGTTTTTAAGTATTTTGGAATATATTTTTTCAAAAGACTAGGAACATCCAGTGCTGTGGGAAAATCTCCTGTGACTCTTGGAAGATGTAAAGGAGGCATAACAGAGCTTCGACATACTCATAGGAAAAAACCCCACCTGTATGATTCAATATCACATTATTTGAGGAATGTGTCTTACTTGGCTATTTTGATGCTACTTGATGAAATACAATGTTACTCGGAGTACGCAGGATAAATGAATCTGCCCATAACAGCTATTTCCCTTCAGCTGCAAAAAATCCTGGGTGGGGAATTCAGATTTGATAAGCCATTTTTCTGGTAGAAAAGTAATGGAAGGTGCTGAGATGGGGGCGAGGGCAAGGAGCCTCCTTTTCCCTGGACTCTGTGCTTCATGTGTAAAGGCTGTTACTCTGCTCACGCTAAATAAAAGAACATGCGTTTATATATTTCAAAGACATAGGCAGCACACTAAAACTATCAAGAAGGGCAAAACAGGAGAGGCTCTTTGTGTTCATAGCTGTGGCTCAGTCATGCTGGGCTGCAGCATGGGGTCCCAGGGTGCTTGAGGGATGTAGGCACAGTGTCAGGTGCCTGGACAGGGCTGGACAGACTGCTGCTGGGTAGCCTTCCAGGAGGTCTGTTCCTCTGCACAACAGCAATGCCTTAGTGGCATCACTGGATCTCCCTCTCTCTCAGAGCATCAAACTGAAGCCTCCCAAGCAGCTGCTGCCAGAGGTGTGTGGCGTTCTGCAGCACGGTCTGCTCAGCGGTTCTGCGTTCGCTTGTGACATGCCTCTGCAAAACAAATGTGGCTCTGCCCTAGACATCACTCCCGTTACAGAGTCAGTGAGACAGTTTGAAGCGCTGAGCCACCCTGTTGTTTTAGTTCAAATTTCGTCTGAGATTTCTTTGATCCTTCTGATCTCAAGGAAAATAATCACCTTTTTTAGGATTCCTTTACACTTCTTGAGAATATAGATCAAGGCTAGGGAGGCAACAGTTTTATTGAATAAAAATTAAAGCAAAAAGGTGAAAAATATAGATTTTCTTACAACAAGCTTAAGCCCTTTATGGAGATCCAGGTCAAGATATCTAAATAAATGGGGTATAAATTTCCCCGTGCTATTGTATGCCCTTCTTAGATCTTTCTTAGGTTCACTCCATAGAAGAAAGAAGGAGCTTCCCACCCCCCACCCCAGCACTGTGAGGGGAAAGGGACTTCAGTGAGTAGGAAGTTACCAAGTGTTAACAACCAAGCTGATACTTGATGGCATGCATCTCACATTGTACAGCTGGAGCAGATTATGGCCTTCCTGTTCTAGGGGAGAAGCAATTCCTTCAGAACTATATTTGTTCGATAGTAGCAAGACCTTTATCTAGAGGCGTAATCTGCTCCTCAGGGCTTCTACTGAATTCAATTAGAGATGGGTTGCAGGGTTTTTCTGTCTGTTTTTCTAATGCAAGCACTAAATAATGATCTGAGATTACCTCTATACTGCGGGTTTGACAACATTCTTATACTCTACTTTGGTAAAACATGACTGGCACCTAGCACAGGACGTATACAATAGCTTTGAAATGCTTGTAGTCATATTAGATTGGGTAGAGGGATATGACCTTGCCTTCCCCTTCTCCATAGTTCTCTTTCTCAATGTAAGAACGGTTATTTTTGTTTCAGACTATTCAGATTTAAGGAAACCACTAATTTATATGGGGCATGCTCAGAGGCTTAGCATAATCATTCCCAGAGTAACATGACTGTTTCCATTAGCATAATTATGCCCATACTCATTACATGATTCATATTCTTATAAATTTTTTTTAGGAGTCACAATTCCCCATTTTATTAGATTTGTCTTGTCTGAAGAATTGTTCTAAGTTTTTTAATAATCCCTTATTTTTAAATTTAAGTTTCAGAGGTAAAAAGGGAAATTTGGTTTCTTTCTATGCAACTTCCCCTCACTGAGTCTGTGACCTGAGTCACTATAAGTTAGGTAAGGAGAAACTAGAACTGAAGCCTAGAGCTCTCAAAAGCTGTGCCCACCTGATTTTTGTATCATGTTTTCATTTTTGCTTTCTAAGAGATAGGGCTAGAGTGGCATTCTGATTTGTACTCTCTGCACTCTCACCGTTTCCTTCTAGTTTTTAAAGAATCATATCACCCCTACACCTTCCTAACTGAGTCAGGAAATACATATTGTTCCAGTTTCAAATGCTGCAATGCGGGTGAGTGCATATAAACACAGAAGCTGAATGGACCATTTAGCAGACAGCAGTTTCCTGTATCCAACTGCTCACACACAGAAACACAACAAGGCTTAGCTGACACAGACTATGATGGGTTTCTTCAGGCTTAAAGAGGTTGCCGTATCCTATTTTAAAACAGCTGCCTCATAACCCTTGGTCATATGGCAGCCTTTAGGAAACTGTCCTGTACGGTAAAAAACCCATATTTTAGAAGTTTCATTTATATATAAACCGTATTTTTTTAAATCATTTGAGTTTTCAGGATGATGTCTCCAAAGAAAATGTATTTATTTGCATGCCACTGAAAATCCTGTGTCCCAAGAAACAAACAATATGATTATGTTTCCTACACCCAGGACTAGATTTTTAAGGGTGAGGGAAGGAGGAGGGAAACGGTGGAAATGCAAAGCTGCAGTATTTCTTTAATTGCTTCTTACTTGTGGGGAACTGATCCTAGGAAAACAGTGTTCCACTTCTTATATTCCAGGTGCAAAATGTTATTATTTTGCAGCTTTGTGTCAGTCAAATATGATTGATCTTTTCTCCAGTGCTAGCACATTTCTGTGTGTTGCTCTCGTTTCACATGGACAAAAACTTGAGTTTTCACCTTTCCAGTTAGAATAATGCATGTTTTCTGGCAGTTACCTGGTTAGGAAAAGGGGCTAGGAGACAGATTTCTCTGTTCAGTGTGACTCTCCGAGTGTGTTTTTTGGTCAGAATCACCAGCTGATTTGAACATCGTCTGGAGTTCTGGCCTCTGCTTGGCCTCAGGAAGTCCTCATTAACACTCACTGCTGCTGAATGACTGCGAACATTCAACTACAAGGAGAGAATGAAGATTCATGGTGTCTAATTTCAGATATCTAAATTAGGTTGGAAATCTATACTCCATACAAAGGGATTCCTTCATCTGTAACTCTGAATTAACTAATTAACTGACTAAAAGGAGTAGACTTAGGTGGAGTGACTACTTCCCTTTGCCAAAACAATCGGTACCTCTGCCTCAGTTAGTGAAAGTCCAGATAGATCCACTGAAGCCGATGGATCCTCACTGCATCTTCCCCATTGCACAACTCCTCATGTTCCTTTTCCCGATATGTTCAAAAAGCAGAAATTCACCTACAAGGTCAAGAAATGGCTTTTATCAGAAAAGTTGCTGTTTATTCCAGCTCAGTGTGGCAAATTGCTGTGCAGATGTCTTTAAAGAGTTGGGCTTGGAGCTTCAAATTGTTTCCTCATCCAATCATTTATTTTCTTTTTCTCATAATTTTTTGATGTCTGTGAATATACAATTTATGATGCTTCCCTGTGTCTTGTGACAATTAATGCTAATGGGCTTCTTGAAGTGGAAGCTTATCCTTTGAGAAGCACCTAACTGAAGAGCTCACTCAAACTGTAGTCACCCTCAATTCTGCCTTCGGGATCCACAAACTTGATGACTTCAAGCACCTGCAAAACTTTCCCTCATAGTGAAATTTTGCTGAAATACAATCCTAGTGAAGCTGCTGAGCTCTCTTTGAGTCCTTAAACTTTCTTGCTGTATGAGCTACTTCCTTCTGGAAATACCATTTTGCTGATGCTGTTTTTTTTCTTTGACATTCAGACTAGCTACTATTCTTGCCCACCAGAGTTAAACAGAGTTCATACACTGCAGCTGGGGTAACAATGCCTGGCTATGTTCTCTGTTTCATTTCTGTCACCAGTACAAGTAACATTCTGTAGGATCTTTCCAATCTCATCAGGAGGCCCTTCTCATGTAAAAAAAATGGGGATGAGAATGTCCCTATACTGGCACATTCACAGCTTTAAAAAATTCTTCCCTTGGGAATGAGGTGACCGCTACTCCATGAGAAATTGCTCAAAGACATGGCCTTGTTAAATCCTTTGTATTACCTAAGATTAACCAAGATTGGGATTGTAATCCTTCTAAGGTCACTTCTACTGTCAGTTGCATAGAAACACACTGTTAGATAATGATGTAGTGCACTTAAAGTCTGGGGTTACATCTCTGTCCCTTCCTTGACAATAAGATAGAATAAAGTTGTTTCAATTAAGTGAGACAATTTCAGGTCTGAGTATTGAGAACAGAATAAAAATTTGCTGATGAACTAATACCCATCACTGACTCATACTGCTTCTCAGAAGGGGCATTCAAAGTCTGTATGCTTGTTTCTTCTCTTTTCTTTTTATTCATTATATAAATATATTAATATTAGATAATAATGAATAACATATTATTAATTTCATAAACTGGAAATCTCTTATTTCTTTTCTGTGACAAGTGTACTTTAAAGAAACAAGAGAACATGAGCTACTTTCCCATCCATTTAGCTGTGAATGAATCCCGTGACAAATAAGTGCCCTAGGGAGACTCTGGAGCTAGTCACCAGAGCCCCCTCTGTGATTTTCCTGATGACTTCACTCTTGTTGTGCATAGCAGGACTATAATGCCAGAGTGACCGAGTAAAGCACATAACAAATTCCTTACTCCTGCTACACACTGAGACAAGGTGTGATGTAACTCTGTTGTGTATGAGATATTTGCTTGTGGCAACGCTGAGCTACCTCCTTGGACTCCAGGCCTCAACCTTACAGTGCAAGTAGCCCCTTTTTGGCCAGTGAAATGAATGAATAACATACAGCCTACATATGAGTAAGTGCAGCACTGGGGCCTGACTGTGGTATTTGCAAGGAAGCACTTGTTGACAAAGGCACAGTTCATCTGACACCTGGCTAGGTCAAGACTAAGCAATACTGTTATTTGAGTACATTTTGATCACTGCCATGTGCACAGGAAAATATATGTTGTTGTTGTATGCGTGTTTATTGTAATACAACAGTCACCCATTAATCAGCAAAATGGAGACTGCCATACTGAAACAGTTCAGATGTCCTTGTCACACATCCGTCTCTTGTGTACGCTAATACTGGTTGCTTTGAAGGAAAGCAAAAATAATCTTGCAGAACAATTATGCCATACATTGGCCCATGAAATGTTCCCTCTTAGTGTCCACTACCTAGCTAGATTATGCCCTGAAACATGGGGGATTAAACCCTAGAAAGCTGAATTTAATCTTAAAACTGTGGATTTGAGTACTGAGCATCTTTACTGCCTATACATTTGTGTAACTTTTTCTGAGTCCTGTAGCCTGCCTTGATGTCGCAGCACACTGATAACAAAAAAAATGGAGGGAGCAGAGGCAGGAAAGAGAGGGTGTATTCACATCACTTACCTTCTAACTAAGGAACGGAGCTGTATCAGGTAAGAGGTTTGTTTCCCTGGGGTCCCTGTATTGCTGATGAAGGCAAATGGATTCCTCCAGAGAAGGGCTTGGGGCAGAAGCGCTGCTTTGGTGCTCTGACTCCTTCCAGGGTGGAGTTGTCCTTTCTCTCACTGCAGATTGCACAGCCAGCACAGGAACATTATCCTGCTGCCTGAAGGTGTCACTCCCACAGGTGCAGTATTATTTTCCAGTTTCTTACGTGTGTGTGTGTGTAAGAACCAGGGCTATGGTCTGAATTCTTTAAATATCCACAAAGGGCCTTCGGAGGGTGAGGATTAAGAGTAGCAAAGTGAAGAGTAGTTGCTAAGACACAACATCTAGAAATGAAGCCATGTTGTACTTATTTGACTTGACTGCTTACATTGCAACTCTTTTCCAGGTTTCAGTCACAATCCCATGTGGCTGTGGCTGTACCATCTCATGTTACTTTTTAATATCTAACAAAATGTTTTTATTCAATATATCCAATAGACTGTCTCAGTGATGTTGTATAAAGTAATGAATGATTAAATAAACCTAAAGCTAAGAATGGATTTTTTTAAAGATTTTTAATCTTATCCCCTTTCTGTTGCTGGATTTGTGCTGTTACAGTTAGAGCAGACAGGGTCCATTTAGAAATATGGTGCATAAAAGCCCAAGTTATGGTGATATGGTGATATATATAAGTTCGGCTTCGTGTGTAGGCTTAGTATGATTAATTAGAGCAGAGTACTTCCACAGCTGGAATCCTATGGAGAACTCTGGTTGGTTGTATACCTGCTTTAACCTGTTGAAAATGACTGCAGAAAATGTTAGGTAATGGGCTTGCGAGCCAACAGTATTTTGATTCATTTCAATAGTTGGTTGTAGAGGGATTGCTAGAAATGAACTAAGTACAGAAATAAAGTAAGCCAGTCTGGGGTAGAGCAAGCATTTAACAGTCCTTATCCATATGACTACAGAATTGTTGGTGCTAATCCCAGCTTTCTGCCTTAAGTAAAAGTGAGCTCAGTATTTTTTTCAGGGGAAGTAGCCATTGAAGCATTTATCCATTGCTAGGAATGAAACTGTTACAAGTTCAGCAATGGTGTGTTCATAGCTGCTTGTGTTGAGGCTGATGGAATGTGGGCAGACAGGAGACCTCAAAGAACCTAAAAGGATGTGTGGTTCCTAAAAGCTTTCCCCATCACTCTTGTTTTCATGTTTACTCCTTCAACAGATTTGCAACCTCTTTGTCCATTCAGGGAAACTGGCCTGTTCTAGACAAAGTAAAACCAACCCTACTTGGTCATTTGCAGAAGTGCTGGTTTGATGAGGAAGTGCAGCCCACCAACTAAATCAGAACCTCCATATTAAGCTCTGTCTTTCTGCATAGCCTTCTGCTCAGTTTCAACAAATGCCAACCTGGTTACACTGAACTCCTTAGTGAATCCAGGGCTTGATAATTTTGTTTTCTATTTCTACATGTGTCATACTTAAGAAGTGGGTGTAGAGAAGTCCAGAGAGCAAAAAAACCCCCACAGATTTATTTAAATGTATGCTCTAACAGCACATGGTGGCCTCTACTCCTTTTTCTGAACTCCAGAGCACTCTACTTTTATCGTCTCTTCCACTCCTGCTGCCCTTTTGGAGTGGCTTGCCTAACCAGCCAGCTTCCTCACCCTTTCTATAGCATCAGAATCCCCAGGGCTATCCATGTCATTAGAAAGAAAGCACACTCAACTTTTTGTCAGCATAAAAGGGGAACCTCCATAGCCAAGCTTATCTTAAGGTCCAAAGGCACCCCACAAAAGCAGAACCACAGAGGGGTTCAGTGGCTATGGTGCCTGACATCTGTAGCCATTGAATTCCCAGCTCCGTTACACCCTGTATCTCCATGCTCTCAAATCTCCATAATTTAGTTTGAATGGCATTGTCTGTGAATATGGCTACAAACAGCAGCATTTATACACTTCCTATTGAAACATAAGAATATTAGACTGAAATATTTGTTTTCAAAGATACGCTTGAAAATTCTGCTCTGTAGAGCATTTTATGACTCAAAAAGATATTTTTTTTTCTCACACATCACCTCATTCTCTAACTTCCCAAGTTGTTTGTTGCCTTCTTGTTTTTCAGAAGATTTTTCTCTCTGAATTGCCATCAGGTTCTTCAGCAGCAGCAGTGCAAGAATCCAGGAATGGTGATGGAACTTTGCACAAAACAGGTTTCCATCTGAACCTCCACATTGTCTACATTGCGTTCAGTTTTTTGAATGAAGTAATTACAAAGAAATTGTTGTAAAGGATTTTCCTAAAAGTTGTTTTGGCTTTATAAATGGGAATCTTACCAACATTACTGTTGCCTGTTATACCAGAAAGAGCAGTCCTGGGCAAAGACCTAAAAAGTTGCTCCAGTAACTGATGATTTCTTCTCTTCAAATTGTCTTGCATTGTATTACAGTGCTTGTTCCTACAAATTCAAAGCTGTAGGACTACTTTCAAATATGATACTCCAGAACTGTAATTGTTTACTAGAAACTTTCTACTGGTTAAATGAGGTGAAGATTTGCCAAAAGTTATCAGATGGATTCAGCGATGGAACAAAGTTCAGAAATTTGCAATTTCTATCTTGGATGACTGTGCTTACACCACATCTGTGTCTTAAGTTATGATAATAATAATGCTTTATTTTTTTAAAACATTTTTGCCTTTGAGTAATAGCCAGGAATCTCACTCTGCAGTCTGGAGACAGCAGAGACTACATTCTGCAATTAAAAGTTAGGGAGCTTTTAATGAGAGCTGCAAGGCTGATTCATAGTTCAAAGTTATGCAGAAGGTTTCTTTTTCTTTTTTTTTTTTTTAATCAAAAGCAGATCATTCATTTTTATCTTAGACAAAAATGCGATAAAGGCTAATTCATTGGGTGGGGAACAGGAATGTAGGGAGTTACTGACAGAGTTTAAATAAAAAAATTAGTGGTCTAATATTTTATTTCATTGCAGAAATGTAATAAATCTTATAGAAGGCCTTACACAATTTCTCCTTGAAGATATTGCAGTGTGATAACGATGCCATGCCCTTGGCAGCCAATTTTGTGATTTGTTCAGGTTATTCCAATAATATCTACATTTCACGGAAGAGTATTTACATTCAAATCTTCCCTGAGATTTGTCATGCCCTGTTGTCATCATGTTTTCTCCTGTGTCACCTTCAAGGACTGATAGGGCATGAAAATCCATAGGAATAAACAAGACTTGGAATCCCCAGAGAGTGAAACTCTGCCTCAGCCCTGTGGGGAACTGAGCTCCTTCACTCCCACTGCTACCATTAACACTCCAGGAGACTCAGCATTTTGGAGAGGATGCTCAGTGCCTGGCAGAATTAGGATGTAAATGCCAGTTTCAAGCCTAGGTACAGAACCATGTCTCAGGCCAGGAGACGGAAAGGAAGTAGCAAGCTGGTTACAGAAAGTCAGACGTAAATGTCACCGGTTGCTGTTGCAGAAGTAGTTGTCCCTTTGGAGAGCAACTTTATAATTTCTGAAGACTCCTACTCTGTACTAATGTACTGAAGGTTACTGGAAAAGAAGCACAGCTATTCTCCCAGAAACACATATTCTCTCCAGCCAGCATGTTTGATTCCTGGAAATGGAAAGGGGTTCAGGGAATAAAAATGGCTCTGTTTAATCAGATTAAATTGATATCTTAGTTATTCCACATCATTGGAATCTTTCACAAACTAGAAGAATCGACCTCTAGTATAGCATGTGAAAAACTGGGAGCTTATTGGTGAGATTGGGGCTCATGGGGGAACTTTAGAGGATAAAGACAGGTCTGGAACAGGCATGAGAGACTAAGAAGACAGTGATTGGAAATTACAGTGTAATGGATCCACTAACAAAGGATAAATAATTTGGGGTCTGTCTTTATAGTCTGGGTAAGTTACTTTCAGGACAGTTTTTGTTTGCTCATGAATAGGTATGTAGGTGTGGTAGGCTATGAAAGTGGAGAAGTAGATCCCTAAACAGTTGTTTTTTTTCTGAGGTGGGTTTTTTTTGTTTGTTTTCAGAATCTTTAAAAATATTTTACATTCGAAAGGAAAACCATTTCTGGTCAAACCAAAATATGTAGAGATAAAGGTATGTAGGATTTCCTCATGCCCTCAAATAATCAAACTTATCAGGCTTTCAAGATAGCAATAATATATAGAGGGGTGGGGTATGTACTTAGTTTTGTGGTTAATTGGCGTTAATGCACTAACTTTGTTTATATTTAATGCACGATAAATCATCCCCTGTCTCACTGAATGAGAGTTGAAACAACTATTAAAATATATACTGTTTTAGACACCTAAAAAGTGCTGTCTTCAACAGCAGTCCTCATCAAATCTATTCTACGGTCCACATGTAGCACTGACCTCCATCCATAGCCTCTCCCTGGCATCACTCTGAGCATCACTGCATATCTGAGCATAACCTTTCACTGTGTGTGCATGGAGAATGAAAAACGTATTTTTTCGATGAATGCCAGAGTCCATCAGGAAATAACTACACAGTCTTATATGAAATTGTGACAAGTGTAACTAAGGGCAAAGAAAGATCCTGAGTGGAGCCCTGTAATTTTTTCCACAGTTTGTGAGGCTGATTTTCCTGCTGCTCCTCCTAAACTGTGTTTAGTGCAAAGTTGCCACTATGAGAAAGAAGAGACTGAATACCCTACACACAACATCCACCCCTTCCCAGCTGGCCCCCATTCCAGAAGGAAAAGGGATTGCCTTTGTAATGTCTTCATGGAAGTGATAAACATTGTGAGCACAAGTGGAGCTGTATGGGCTGTTCAAACTGCCTGCAGTGGTCTGAGCACACATTTGGGTACTGAGGCTGCTCTACTACTAAGTCATGTGCAAACCCTGGAGCAGACCTATGAACACTGAGCCCCTTGATGTGCACATTTTTCTTTCTAGACAGCTGGATGCAATGTGGCTTGATCCAGAAGCATGCCAGAGGTCCTTGCAAAGTGGGGTCCTAAAACTTGAGCTTTCTACTGCAGGAGTGCTGGAAGACTGAGCCTCCCAGCTGCGTCCGAGCAGGCACCCAGGCACCAACACTGACGGTGGGTGGGAGGCTGAGTGACTGCACATGCTTGAAGCATGCTCGCTTCTTGATGCAGGCACCGTACAAGATGATGTTTAAAAGTAACCTATGATCAGAATTAGCAAATGCAATTTATACAGCCCCAGCACTTGACTGCTTGTCAAAAGTACCCTCCAATGTGTATTCCTTGCTCAATTTGTTCAGGGGCAGAACCAGTCTTTGTCAGCTAGGTGGTGTTATGCATCCCAATATCAGCATATTTCTATTGAAACATATTATGTTCAGTTATGACATGTTTCTTTGTTGTAAGCCTGAAGTGATATTTGAGATATCACCCCAATACGCCATAATTATAAAGATATATCCTACACATTGCACTGTAAAATTCTAAGACTTGAAGAGCATACAGACTGCTCAGGCATTCTATTCTTTGAGTACAGTATAGAGAATAATTATGGTTTCTCATATTCTCCAAGTAATTAATTTGAAGAATTTAATTATATTTTTCATATTAATTATTAATGTATTATTCACCCAGCATAGTCAGTTCATAATTCATAGATGTATTAGTCAAGTAATTTAGCTGATGAATTTCATAGTTTTGAATAAGTCATTCAATTTTTTTTTTATTTTTTCACTCAGCTCTAGTAATATCTGTTGACTCTTTAATATTATCTGTAGTATGGCAACTTTTTTTTCCCCCAGGGTCTTGTGAACACCTGATAGTAAATCCAAAAGCTAGTGTATTTATGTAACGTTACTTTACAAATAAATGGCACTTTAACCTCATTAGCAAATTCAGATTTTGGATCTTTATGTCTATCTAGATTTAAACTTCAGTATTCTTACAGCATGTTCTTATAAACTAAAGCATTATTTTGCTATATTTTCCCTTCGTTTAAACTTATGTAGGAACCTATGGCAAATCTAATCCTCACATTTACCTTTCACTAATGCTAGATTTACACCCATGATGACATACCCATTTGTTAGCCTGTGGGTCTTGTCATCAGTTTTATACTCAGATAATTCTGTTTCTATCAGGAAACTTCTAACCATGTAGAAGAGAATAGAGATGAGCTTTCTACAGTATGCTGCAAGTTCAGCATTTTTGGATAGCTCAGCTTAGCCTAAACAATAAGCATATAAGTGGCCTAAACAGTTTCCAGGGAAAGTACTCTCGTCACACTGGGAGCAGCACCTCTGCATTTATATTAGGTAACAAGGTAACAATTTTGTTGTGGCAGAGGAATAACTCTGGAAGGGGAAGGCAAATTGAGTCAGTTTGCAGAGGTGAAAGCTATCGAGCTGGCTCTAGATATTGTGTGAGTGGGTGTGTGGTTTGGCCCCCAGCCAAGGGCTAACCCATCACAAACACACAGGATGAATTATCAAATATTTCCATGTCTAGATTTAGTGATTGTATCACCGAACTGGGGTCCATGATGCTGGTGGAAAACCAGAGGAGAATGCATATACACATCATAGAAACATAGAGTTATAGAATCATAGAATAGTTTGGGTTGGAAGGGAATTTAAAGATCATCTGGCTCCACGCCCCCTATCGGGGGCAGGGACACCTCCCACTAGCCCAAGTTGCTCAAAGCCTCATCCAGCCTGGCCTTGAACACCTCCAGGGATGGGGCATCCACAGCTTCTCTGGGCAACCTGTTCCAGTGCCTCACCACCCTCATAGTCAAAAATTTCTTCCTAATGTCTAATCTAAATCTGCCCTCTTTCAGCTTAAAACCGTTACCCCTCATCCTATCACTGCACTCCCTGATAAAGAGTATCCCCCCACCTCTCCTGTAGCCCCCTTCAGGTACTGGAAGGCTGCTATTAAGTCTCCTCGGAGCCTTCTCTTCTCCAGGCTAAACGAGCCCAACTCTCTCAGCCTGTACTCGTAGGGGAGGTGCTCCAGCCCACTGGTCATCTTCATGGACCTCCTCTGGACTCGCTCCAGCACGTCCATGTCTTTCTTATGTCGGGGGCCCCAGAGCTGGATGCAGCACTCCAGGTAGGGCTCATCAGAGTGGAGTAGAGTGGAGAATCACCTCCCTCAGCCTGGTGGTCACACTTGTTTTGGTGCTGTTCACGACACGGTTGGCTTTCTGAAAGCGCAATTTGGTGAGTCATGTTGAGCTTTTCATCAACCGACATCCCCAAGTCCTTCTCTTCAGAGCTGTTCTCAATCCATTCTCCACCCAGTCTGTATTTGTGCTTGGGATTGCCCTGTCCCATGTGCAGGACCTTCCATTCCATTGCTGCAGTCATAGGAGTGTTTTTATGTGTTTTTTTTAGACAGGGAGTCTAAAAAAAGTCTTGTGTGTGAGTATATAACATAGTAGTCAATACTGGGAAATAAGAAAGCAAGGGAAAAATCTCTGAGTGAAATATGCTTTATTCATAATGATTCTGGGTCCTTTATTCTGCTAAACAAAATTTGTCCTGTATTCTAGAAAAATGCAATAACTTTAATCACATTCAGACAATATATGGAAAGGTTTTAATGGTAAGCATAGCACTGTAAAACTGAACTTTGGAATGCAATGCATAGTTTGAGATTTTCTTCCCTATGCATACCTCATGGAGGTTTCTTTTTAATAGCTCTAAAAACAGTAAAGCCATTTTAAAAATAAAACCCTGTATTTAGAATACAGTCTAAATCCAAGTTCTCTGCATATTAATTCTTATTTACCATTTGTGGATTGCTGTTTTCAAACAACCTCGGTGTCCATGCTAAATTCAAAACACAGGGTTATATGCCAAACCTTTCATGATTTCCAAATCCATGGTTATGATTCAATATTCTAAAAGAAAGATCTCCAGCTACAGGTTGCTTCTTTCACGGAGGAACATGTTTGTGTTTTGTGTTGTTACCTCGCTAGCAGGCAGTCCATATGGTGCTAAATCCTGTAAACTAACTATAACTAGGTATAAAATTCATAGGGAAAAAGTGTAATTTATCACAAGTGCACAGCTGGTGTCTGCTTCTAAGTGGTTGTTTCCTAATCTGATACCAAACTGTTCGTAGCCCTAGTATGTTATTGAGCTATAAAATCAATAACAAATAGCATGCATGATCCCCTGAGACATTAACCATTTATTCCACCCATGAAGAACAAATGAAGGTTAAAGCAAAGGAACTACTTTAAGAAAGGTGTGTGCATGTTTATAGATGTGTATGCACATGAAATGATCAAAATAAGCCTCTTTTAGATTAATTGATAATAGCTGCAATAACAACATAGAGTGGGTTTTTGTTTATAATTATGTTTGGTTTTTTTAAGCAGCTGATTTTCAAGCTCAGATTTATATGCAGTTTGCTTTCTGGGTGCTCTCAAAAGTGCTTGATATGCGATTTATATTTATTCTTTCCCCAAAATATTTCAGTGTTACTTTGCTCTTTTCTTTAATCACAACTAATATCTCAGGGAGTACTGCCCAGGGCAGTACTGAAAGCGGAAACGGTAAAAAATATAGCAGACGAAATTGTCATGCCCTTTCTTCCTGGCTCACAGCTGTAAAAGCTGCGGATGTTTTAATGTGTGCATGTGCAACAGGAAGGAAGTGAGAGATCAGAGTCATGGTGAGCAGTGGGAAGGGTGAGAAATAAGTGCAAAGGAGAGAAAAGGGGGAGCATACTGTCTCCGGGTGGGCAGAAGGGCACGGGGGGTGACCAAAGGACCTGGTGGGGCATTGGGGGACAGATGCAGGTGGTGTGTGTGGCATGCCAGCATGTGAAAAGGGGACGGAGAATGAGTGGAACTGCCACAGGGTTTTGCAGCGTTCCTAGGGATTGATAGTGCTGGGAGCATCTAAAACCTCATTTTTGAAGCAAAATACAGGTCTTAGCCTTAGATGTGGCAGAACCAAACTGAAAGCAGTGGTTCTAAAGGGGAAAAAAAACCTCCTTCTGAGTCAAATTCCTTGCTCTTTGATGTGCAAAGATATCCGATATAATCTTAACACCAAGACTCTGTCTGTCTCCCTGCACAGCAGTTAGAAAGATGCTATTACCATTTTAATAAAATTAAGCATTCCTCCTGTGATCTTTGGATTTTTTCAACCCTCCTCATGACAGCGCTTCACCCCTTGTACAGGTTGGTTTGCCTCCTTTATCTCTGAGTTGGTTTCAATTCATGTTTTCACATTGTATGTGGTTTGCAAAGCACTTTATAATGCAAGACACTTGTGGTGGTTTTACTTTAGCCTAATTCCATCAACTGCAAAGTGCTGTTCCTAGTTTTGCTGAAACAGGATCAGAATTTGACCTCAAAACACCCCAGTGGGAACAGTATTAGTTATACTTACTTTGTAGAAGGATAAATTGAAACACTGGATTTAAGTGACTTGCCTGGAGGCATGAAGCTTCTCAGTGCCATAACACAGACCCAGACACATGAATCCAGATGCCAATGTTCTTGCTCCAGATGACAGACGAACTCTGCAATCAGGATTGTGCTCAGATGGAAAAATCTACTAACATCCATGGATTTATAAAACCAATTCAAATCAGGGAAGAGTCAGGCCTCTGCCTACTCTCCAGGAGCAGAAAAGCAGCGCTGAACTGTTTATCCTCCTGCAAGGGTGACGGGTACCTACAGGACAAGGAAAATCCTCTTTGAGAAGGTGAGTTCTGCCAGTTTGGAGCCTGTCTTGTAGCAGAAAGCCAATTCTTTCCTTCCCACCTCTGTGGAGAGCACAGTTTACAAAAAAAAAAAAAAAAAAAAAAAAAAAAAAAAAAAAAGAAAGAAAAAACATAACTCCCAAAGAAAAACAAGTGTCAGGTTTAATTTCACTGTTTTCTTTTTTTCTTTATTTGTAATTTAATGCTTTAGTTATTTTAACATTGCAATTGTTTATTCATTGATCTGAGACACTCAGTGGAATTTCTTCACTGGGAGCATTGCAGTAAAATTACAACACACAGGAGACAGATCAAGCTTGTAGCTTTAGCAGTCTCATGGGTACTAAATATCCTTGGAGTCAACACATTTGCTGATGGGCAATAAGAGAGAAGTAACTTCTCCTCCAGTCCTCTGCTATTTTTAGTGCCTCTGTGGCTCTCTACATACTTTTTTTTTTGTGTAGTCTGTTCTATCAATGATGAAGCTAACTCGGCTCATCTCCAGCTTTCGTGGCACTACCTCAGGATGTCAGCACACAGAAATGCTGCATGCCCATTGTGAGTGATGGGAAGCAGAGACAGAGCAATGGGGGTAATGCCATGTCTGAGTTTTATTCTGTTTGTTCAGTTTCCAGAGGTAACGTCAGAAGTTTGATGTACTTTAAAGATTATGCTGGATTTTGTGAACTGTTTTGCAGTAAGAACTTTGATGCAGAAGAAGAAGAGCTGACAAATAAACTATTTTATGTTCCTTTTAAGCCTGTGGAAAGCCTGCTCTCAGATTGCAATTTTACTGGAATTTATTATTCATAATTATTCACTGTATTTTGTTTTGGCAAATCTGTTTAACTCTGTTTTGATCATGCACAGTCTTCCATGAATAATCATCGTTTCAGACTGGAGCTGTTGTGATAGGTCAAAAGAGAGATGTGGCACTGTCATGTTTGTGACTGGAAATGGAAGAAACCACTTCCAGTGCAGCATTTGCAAATGTGGATATAAAATTTGGCACCTGTAAATATTCATGTACACACGCTTGCAACTATGCTCTGGGCTTGATCCAAAACCACTAGAAGTAACAGAAAAAATGAATATTCATACTAGTAAAACTTAATTCCTAGATGGTTCGCTGAAAGCAAATGTTAAGAGAAAGCAATATAGGCAAAAATGCATTAATGCCACTAAGCACTTACAGGAAAAAAAAGGTCCTACTTGTTACATTCAAATACTGATGAGGTTTTTTTGCATATACATTAATGAAATAACACACATGCACAAAAGTATGGTTACTGTCTCCCTTTTAACACTATCTCTGCAAACCACAGAAGCTCTGCCACTCAACAAAGAAGAGCTAGGAAAAAGCTAGAAATTCAAAATATGTGAAACTGTTCTAGCAGAAAGGAAGCTTTTCTTTTTTTTCCTGTATATAACAGGAAACTGAAACAGTTGGAAAGTTTTATTTGATTTAGCATGATTTCCCACAAAGCTTGGTACATAATACAAGCAGAAGCTAGTGGTTTCACTGTGGACTTGTGAAACTAATTTTCTCTTGGGAGATGCACCTAATCTCTGACATATGTGAAATTACCTACATTTCAGTCCACCAAATTGAGCAACAGAGCAGTCCAACACAACCAAAGAAGAGTGCATCTGACAGGTTTGAGTCAGTTGTTACTAGTTTGTTTATTTTTTAAATTTTTTTCTCTAACAGAAAGGTAGAAAAATTATTTTAAGAGAGAAATTATCTTGAATGAGTCTGAAGAGACAAATGCACACTTAGAATGCAGGAATTTCCCAGTCAGGCAGAGACTGAATCTGGGAGACCGAGTCATTTGAAGATGACATTGGTTTTGCTTGAATTGTGTTCATCTGATGGCACGTAGTCAGCTTCATGTGATACTGTTATGGGGCAGCCTTCAAGTGTCAGCCTCCCAGACTCTACCTCTAAGTCAAGCTCATCTCATTCACAAGAAAATAAGGTGTTGAGATAGAATATCACTTGTACCAGACCATAGATCTTTACAAAAATCTGTTGCCACTGTGATTAGATATTTAACAGAATTGGTGCTTATAGTGTTATACATCTTCATAATTAGCACAATATCAAGCTGAATTGAGGGTTTCATGTGTTAACATTGACCTGTCTAGCAAATATCACTATGTACAGTCAGGACAATACATTTTTAAAGCAGAATAACCTGTCATTCTGTAGTCCAAACATATGGGCTCTATTGTCAGCTGGTATAAATGTCCCACTGACACTTAAATAGAATGGTACTGTCTTGGTCTGAGCTCTCATGTCTTTACATGCTACCTAGCACATAAGAATAACCAGCAAGGTAAGTAACAGGGCACCATTTCATAAGCTTTGCTTTCAAAGTCCAAGAGTACTTAATTATATGCTTGTATGTACAGGGAGACTTTGCCTGATGTTATAAAAGAAGAAACTGAACACCATCAACAAATTCTGTTGCAAAAATGAACAATCTCTTGCTGTAAGGAAAGGAACACCCATGAATGCAGGAAAAAAACATATATAAAACTAATAATCTACCAATGGGATAGTTTGTATTCACCACAGAGTATTCGGAGTCTATAAGTCAGACTCCACAAGAATGAGCTTTACACCTGAGCCGCCCTGTTTCAGCTTCTAGACATGAAGAATAACATGCAAATGTTGCCACAGGATTATATGGTTGCGATTAGAAAGCAACAGTATGTCTGCAACTTCAGAGGAACAGTCCAGCTGTAGGGCTCTAGAAGTGTTTAGAGAGGAAATCAGATTTTTTTTTTTTTTTTCCCTGTCACTACCAGATGTCACCACCAATTTATAAATTGGATGACAGTATTTTTTCGGAATATTTTGGTAGCTTCTTTTCCAACAGGGGTTGTTTTGCCTTGGTAAATCTGAAGGTCAGAACTGGGCAGTTGTGAAGCTGCAAGGGGAATTATTGCCGTAACTGGGAATAAGAGAAGCAGCTCTTCAATAAGGATCTTGATTGGAAAGAAAAGTCTTGTATAGAGCATGGACAACTGTATTGCACTCTAAACAACATGAAATTAAATTTTGTTTCTCCTGAAGTCTTTGGAGTTTGAGATAAGAAGAGCTACCTGGAATTCATAGATTTCATTCTAGTTCAGAAGTGCCTTTCATCCCAAATTGGGATGAAAAGATGTAATTTCTTACATGAAATTTACAAATAAATTCTCTTCAGACATATCTAAGTAGCATGACTTGCTTCATTTTATTAAGAGTAAAACATTTATTTGTGACTTGTTCTGACTTTCGTATTGTTAGCTACAGGATAATAAGGTTTTTGTTGGATGTGATAAATGTTCATGAAATCACAAATCAAACCAGTAACTGAAACAAGGTTTTTTGACCTTGTCAAAATGAAATATTTCAAAAAGCTTGTGTAAAAAATTTTTGTTAATCTGTACATTCCAGAAAATATTTGATGTAATTGAACCAATATTCTCTAATGGAAAACTGTTCTATCTGTAAAAATACCAGATCAGCTTTAATCACAAGGCAAAAGCAAACAAATAAGGAGACGGTGAATAAAAAGCTCAAGTGAAAAACAGTGGTTGTGCAAGATTTGCAGAGGGCCTGAGAGGTACAGGAGGTCAAACTATAATATCACTGAAGCTGGTGGGAACTCTGTCAACTACTTTAACGTGACTAGGGTTCTGCCCTGTATCTTATGAATATTCAACATTATCTGTTTGAAAGCCCAGAAAAGAGCAGACATTTCTTGAGACTGTAACTGACACAATCCAGTTCTTTGGTGAATAAACAGGTGTGCGTATATATGTATACATACATATAAACATATATAGCCAACTGGGGATGCCATACACCGAAGTGCAGCAGCTGAGATTGTGGATATTGGAGTCCAGATGCATAATGAAGCTCTAGTATTTGTATTTGAAGCCCAACATGATAAACTAAGTCTGATGGGCAATGCCCCTTTATGGGTACTTTGGATGCACAAGGGGTGGATCAGAATGAGATGCTGATTTTGTTTGGATTTCTGCCCTTACATTCACAGGATTGCAGTTTTGGCCTTGTTTGCCATTGCTGCAAAGTTCATTTCTGTTTCAGCATCTGTTCACGGACAGGAGTCTGCTTCTGCTTCTTTTATGGTACATCTATTGCTCTTTCACTACTATACATTGATTGTTTGCTACTCCTGCTTGCTTTCTGCAACAGCTACGCTCTTTATTCTCATGTCTGCTGTGCCAAATCCGTATCTACATGTAGCCAGGCCTCTGCCTCAGACATTTAATTTGTCCTAGCAGGGGATAGTCTTCATTTCAGGCCTAAATTAATCTTCTTCTCGCACAGATCTGTTGTGATAATCCCACATGTTCTGCTGCAATGCATTCAAATCACAAATGCAGAACCAGCAAAATAAGGTAAGAGGAAAGGTTACATACAATAAAATAAATTAATTTCCTACCATTTTAAGATTTTTTTTTAAATCAACTTTTGGTGATAGGTAGGTTGAGGAGGGAAGTTTCCTATTTAGTGTTTAGTCATTTGGTGTTTGTAAGTATTCATAAAGCTTTTCACAAGGATTTAGTTGTGTATCACAAATCCTACTGATATTATTAGGAATTTTATAATCAAACCTTTGCACAAATATTTGAAAATGTAAGAACAAAATCTGTATTTTTCAGTGCCATTTTCCCTATTTATTACTCTTTGGGTTTTTTTTTAACTTCTTCATTTTGTCATTAAAAATTATTTCCTACAACTTCCAGATCAGTATCACAGAATTAAGAGACTTTTTGTAGCAAACTTTCTGTAAGCTTCTCAAAGACAACTTTTAAGTCTTCCCAGAATACTTTTTTGGGGGTTTTGTTGCTAGAGAAGCTGTTTGTTACGGCAAGGTTCTGTGGTGTTGAACAGGTAAGCTTTCATCTTGCATCAGATGCTTCAAGTGCACCTGCAGCTCCAAGTGCATCTGAGGTTAGCTCCAAGAGATTATGAAAGTGTACCAACCATGATCATGTCTTTCAGCAGCCCCTGCTCATAAATGAAACTATCTGAGATAAAAAATCAGTGTCAGAGATCACACTGTAAACCAAAGAAATATCCTCTTGGTCTGAAAGATTCTTAGTCATGCAAAGGATGATGTTCAGATAAATTCCTGAGTCATCTACTGACCTTATTTGCACTAAAAAAAATGCTGGAATGTTGTGGCTATATCTATGTGTGATGGGTTTGCCCTTGGCTAGGGGCCAACCCACACACCCATTCACTCAGTCGTCCCCCTGCCCCGCTCCCTCCCCCTGATGATAGGGGAGAGAATTAAAGGGGTAAAGGGAAAAAAAGGACTCGTGGGTTGAGATAAGGACAATTTAATAACTAAACTACAATAATATTGAAAATAATACTATATACAAATATCCAAATGAGGGGTACACAGTGATACTGCCCCCCCACCTGATGACCAAGGCTCAGCCTGTTCCTGGGTAACGATCCCGGAGCAGGGAGAGTCCCGAAACAGCACTCACAGAACAGAGATAACAGTCTGCGCATCACAGACCGAGAGCTGACTGGGGTAGGGGGGGAAGGCATTTGGAGACCGACCACTGGAGCGAGATGATCTGGAGAGAAAAAGATCCGTAACCAAAAGGGCCAATCTTCTGGAGGGTCCTCACCTATATACTGGGCATGACGTGTATGTTATGGAATAGATTATTGGCCACTTCAGGTCTCAATCCCAAACCTAAAATCAAATCCTGGGCTAGTACTGGGGCTGTCCTCCCTCCCAGCTTCTCCTGTTTGCAGACAGCCAGAGAAGCTGAAAGACCTTGGCAGCCTTATAAACATCACTTTTTATCAGCTTTCTTCTGAGCACAAATCCAAAACACAGCCTCTTGCTAGTTAACTCTTTCTCAGTTTAACCCAGGACACTATGCTAGTAAATTGAACAATGCCAGGGCTGGCTTTCTTGTTCCTGGGCTAGCTGGCACAACCTAGACCCCTTCCCTCAAGGCAAGCTGCTAACAACTAAGCTACCATCTGGGGACAAGTGGAGAACAGTCCTTTCCTTGTGTTGACTCCCAGTTGGTGCCCAATAAATGTTTGGAAAAGGCCTCATTTGTTAGGCCAAAACTATGGTAATGACTTCAATTATGATCAGAATATGAACGATGAAATTCCTAAGAGCACCATTTAGTTTACTAGCATATATGTTCCCTGTGATCATACCTTAAAATAAAAGGTATGTTTTCAGGGAAAAAGATGTTACTTAGCATAAGCACTTCGTTCCATAAGTCACCTTTTACAGTAGTATTTTCCTCTTTATATGGTGTCTGCAGAGACCAAATAACAAGTTCACTGTTAAGAATATTGTACTTACTGTTCCCTGTAATATGCTATATGAAATGTGCAATTTTATCTAAGCATCTTCAGAGGCTTCTGAAAAAAAAAAAAAAAGTCTGTGATGGGAATATGTTAATTAAGAGATGTGATTGAAATGTTAATCAAGATATTCTAAGGCTGACAAAGGAAGGAGATGTCTTAATCCTCCACATTACCATGAGGTCTTCCACTGCCCAGTCATAGCAGAGAAAAAGCAAAAGAAATTGAGATGGAAGGAGACCCTTCCCATCGTGGGCTAAATTTGCTCTGTGCCTCTAATATTTGCAGTCAACAATGGCAGAAAGCTAAAACAGAGCTCTGAGACTTCTGAGCATGCCAGATCAGGGACAGACTTTAGAGGCTAATTAGTGAACCTCAAATGCTTGCAAAGATGAATTGTTAACAGCAGCCTTAGTAATTTATTTTTCATTTAAGCTGTTTGTAGCTCTGTTCTGTTACTGCAGATCTCTGTTTTAAGTAAACATGCCATTTAAATCTTGTCTAATAATAAAGTGGATTCTGAATAACCTGTCAAGACTTTGCACTTTTAAAAATGTATTGAATTCAAAGCTGTCTGAAAGGATTGGACCTCTTTTCTGGTGTCCAGTAACTGAATGCATTTAGCCACAGCACTCAGATGGCAAAAAAGATGCACCTTCACTAAGTTACATGAGTTTAGGAGCTGGTAATGCAGTTTTGTGGTAGAGGACCTGCTTGAAATCAGCACTAGGCAGGCAAGTTTATTTGTCAGCAAGACCTTACTGAGAGCATATTCAGATGTATTGGTGGCTAAAAAATGCACTTAATTTGTCTGTGCAGCAGCTGTTCTAGCAAATATTATATATTGGGTTACTATGTGGCTTTGCGAGGACTTGCCATTTTGTCTTCATGAAATCTGAGGAAGACAAAATTTTATTTGCTGCTGGCTAGCTCCTCAAGTTGTTCGAAAGATCCCCTTTTTCCCTTTGTTCTTTTCCTCAGAGCTGCATCAACAAATACTTTCTTGTCTTACTAGTCTTGAAATGCATCTTTATGGACTGGATCTCTGAAGTGAACTTGTTAGTGCTGAGAATTCGAGGTCCATATTACACATGTTTTTTTAGGGAAGGGATGTTATTTCAGACTACAGCTAATATGGTCCAATGGACTAAAAATCCACCAGCATTTGGAACAGTTGTGCTCTTGGTGTTCGTCTTCCAGTTTAATTTCATCCAAAAGGGATATTGTTCATGCGCTCTTAGACTGCTGCATGGTGTGAAACAAATTAAGTGGTACATGGGAATGATTGAGCTATTTGCTTCAAAAGCACACTCCTGATCTGGACTAAACACAAATATGAGCACACTCTGTTCTTGAAATGTTGTGAAAATACAGTCTTAAAACTTATCAGAGATGTCAGGATTATTTTGATGGCACTATTCTTTGAAATGAAATGGAAGAGGGCATCTAAATCCTTTAGAAAATAATTCTGAACCATAATGTCCTGGGCAGTTTTAAATCTCCTTTGGAATACTCCAAATATCAAGTAAAACACGAACAGAAAAAATATCCAATAATGCAGTATTACAATTACAGAAGAAACACTAAAAGCAAATACAGTTCAACTTATATGCTTATACCTGTAATTCAAAATTAGTTGGCATTGGTATTTATTTGTTTGGAACATTGGGATTTTTAGTTTGGTCATGAGTTGAGTGTAGATTTTTGTTGCTCTTCTTTGCTTTTAGTTCTTTATATAGTTGACCTTTCTGGCACAGCAGTTTGGGACCACCGCTGATGAAATGTTATTAATATCTTAGCACAGACACATTAATAATCCAAAAGAAACACAGCTAAACATGCTCTTTCCAACTTGCTCAGTGACTTAGCACCAATGGTGTGCACAGCTGGTGTAGGTGACCTGTTTTCAGCAGGCGCCCTGCATACCCTCATTCCCTGTGGTGAAGAGAAGGTGATCCTGTTGGCTGCATCATCCTAGACTGACACCGTATTGAAAACAGAAGCTGTTTCTCAGTACAACTTTTGTGAGTTCAGGGTCGCTGTCTGCTGGAACATCAATTGCAGTGGATGCTCAGTGCCTCTGAAAACTCAGTGTAAGATTTATTTGGACCCCAGAACCAAAGCACAGACATCTGAGTGACTGGGTAGTTTAGAAAAAGCAATGAAAGATATCTGCCTAAAACTGCATGCAGATTCTCTGGCAAGACTAGGGAGAGAGCACTGAGCTTTCTGCCTTCCAGTCCTCTTTCCAGATCACAGAACGGATTTCTTCATCTTAATAGCTCATATGAACTGTTAATATTATTAACATTTATTAACCCCTCCTGTAGACTGTTAATTAAATAATGCAGAGTCAAACCTTAATTCCTTTGGTGCTGACTAGATATCTCTTCCACTTGACACAATTTAATTTATCATTACCCTGTGTCCCTTGTGTTTAATTTTCAGATGAACTAGATGCCTGCATTTGGTATTTAAGATACCGCATTAAAAGTGACTGTGAACATAACAAACACAAGCAGTGTTACCAGAAGCTGGCATGGTGAAGCCAATAAACAAGCCTGACTGTAGGAAATTGCATCCTCAAAAGTGTGAGGAAAGAACCTTGAGTAAGTCTGTCTTTTAATTTAAACTTACAAAGAACAGTAGTTAATAAGCCTTTGCTGAAATGTGGCAATGTTCTCCGCATGTGACAGGTTTAAGTTTACACATAAATGCTGGAGGGAATGGATGAGCTGATTGCCCAAAGTGTGATCCTAAGTTATGGTAACCCTTTACCACAGCTTGACTTTTTATTATATCATGCAGCTGTGATCCATACCCGAGCTAAAGGAATGACTTGATGAATGTGCTTTTAAAGCCGTTAAGCTAAGGCTCCCATAAAGACTTGGGGAAGTATGCAAATTAGTGTCCTCTTCTGGATGCTGATAAAAGGCACTATTTATAAATACAAAACACTTGTTTGGCAAACAAGGTAACCTTTTCCACAGTCAATGTTACACAATAAACAGTAGCAGAGGTTTCAAAATCATGGTAACAGGGGCACTGGGAGAGTGGTGCTTCTCCTACTGGAATTTTGTATTGACTTCCAGAGCTGACTTTAAATATAGGCTGTGGTTAACGAAGAGAAAACTGCCTCCTAGCTGATCACGCTCACAGCTATCCTTTGGTAGGTCTGGGTTTTTCATATCCATTTTGCTCCAGCAGTGGTACCTGGTGCCATGATTTTCTGTACCAAGGGTGGGAGGGGTGGAGAGGAAACAGTGGGTAGTGCTCATCCCACAGAGCAGAAGGCTGTTACGAAGCAAACAATTAACAAATGTGTTCTTTTCTCTCACAAATGTTACTGAGAAAGGCTTCCCCACCCTAAAAGTAAAAATATAAGTGGTGAAATACTGAGAAATGTACTATAGAAGAGCAAAGCTTGTTGTGTTGGTGTATCTCACAATCCAGGATCGAAAAGGTCAGAGCAGACTTTCTTCATCTCTATAAACAACATGCTGCTTCTCTCTGTGCTAAAAGATTTACAGAATCCTTTCCTTTGGCATTTGATCACTCTAGCTGGCTGTAATAACATAGGAACCCCATGAACACAGAAAATCAGAGAAGAAAAATGGCTGTGCAATCCTACTGGGATTCCTCAAACCATGGCAATTGGACCTATCACACATTAGGTATTGTTTCTTGACTTTTTTTCTCCTTTACTGCCATCACAGGACAGTGAGCAGCGTGCAGGAAAGGCAACAGAGTGTTCTGAAATTAAAGGGAAATGAAGTTTTGACCCAGGAGTTATCTAGACCTTGCCTTGGCAGTTCTAGTCAATCCCAAAGTGCTACAGCTGTCGACACTAAAACTCTTACAGTTATGAAAATGGTGTCAAAACAAACAGATCCTGTGGGAAGAACAAGTGCACTGCTACATGAATTGCCATACTTACTAACAAAGGCACTGACTTGATATTAGAACTGATAGTTACATTTTAAAATAACTTTCCTATAAAATTTCAAAATGGATTTTTAACTTTAAAAATAACTTTTAGAGAAATGCAACAATAAAAACCAAAACATCTTTTAATTTGCCTTTCATTTTTTAAAATTTTGACTCCTCCTTGCCCTTTCCTGAATCCCACATCCTTTTCATCACCAGAACTTAATAAGGTACACAACATCACTGTAAGGGAAGGGAAGGAAAGGGAAAGGATATTCAAAGGAAGAGTTTCAGCAGTCATAAAGGCTGAAAAAATGACCATTATTTTTTAAAAAAAGGGCTTTTTGAAGAGAAAGCACCTAAACAACGTGGTAAACAACAACAGGGGTCCTTGGTGATTGCAGAAAAGAGACTCCCATCTTCAGTATGGATGGAGACACTAGTGCAGCTTTCACTGTTCCCTTAAACAGAGTTATCCTGGCAGCATTTTTTTTCAGCAGGGAAAATATGGGAAACAAGGTTAAAACAGAACAGGAGTTATCAGCCACCGAACATGCCTGGGAAGGGAATGGGGTTGGAAGTGCTGGGAAATGGGACTGCTGCTTATTGAGACAGTGTTTATCACAAAAAGAAATTATTTCACCTCTATTTGGGCTGAAAGATTTGGTTATGTTAGTGGTTCCATGAAATCTTATTGTTTCCAGCACAAGGCACTATTCTTTCAGTATTATACAGCCATGAATATAAGCTTTTGAGAAATCATACATTTTTTTGTCATGATGTCTTGCTAAGACTCTCTGGTGTAAATGTTGGAGCTATGTTGATTTACACCCACTGAGATCTTAGTTTTATTATTATTATTATTTTTATTTTTCAAACTAGCAGCACTTTTAATTCAAGTATTCTGACACGAAAATGGAACTTTATCCTTAGAATTTTTACTTTTGTAGTCACTGTTATTTCTTGGCTTTCTCTACACTTGAAGAAACCATAACAAGGTTTAAGTTATCAACAATGTGATGCTTTCATGCTTACTTTGCCAAGATTAGTTAGTCTTTATTGTAAACTATTAAAATTTAATACCTGGGATTTCTTATTTTAAATTAGCACTGTTTAACAAAAGCAGATGCTAAAACTTCAAAAGATTATTGCTAGCAAAAGGAATAAAAAGAATTTTTCCTTGATACAAGTTAAGAGAAACTTACAGCTTGTTCAGGTGTTTCTGGTATGATTACAAAATTTTAGTAGGTGTTTTGTTTAAGCACTTGCTGGTGCATGACTATCTCATTGTCTACCTGCTAAAGTTATTTTTAATATTGCTGACCTGCATTCTGTAGGATGGAGTCTGATGATAGATATTAATTTTTGTTAACTTGATCTCAATACCTACATTAAAGATAAGCAGAGTATGAAAACTGACCATTCCAGCTTATACAAGCGAAACTCAGTTGGTTGATCATGACAGTCCAAAAAAAAAAAAAAAACACCAAAAAGACAGGAGACAAAAAAACAAAATAAGCAAAGTAATTTCAGAAATTTGGTCATAGGTACTGTTTCAGAAAAAGTTATGAATGAAACTTCCTTAGTTCAAAGAAGAAATCAGAATGCTGACACATTACTGTGCTAGTGGCTGTATTGTGCATGTACAATACCCTGACAACTACAACAGAATTTTACACTATGGAATCAAAATAAACCTGGAGCTAGCTGTACAGTGACAAGTCAAGTCCCACAGAATGCTTACCTGGAGCCATCCCTTTGCTTATCAGGAATACGGCAAAACACTTTTCCATAGTTTCAGGCAGGCTAGAGCTATTGTGAAATTCATCTTTCCTTTGTTACACCAACATTTCTGTTCGTACAACCGGTAATGAAAATCTACAAGAAATTAAAAATAGTGAAATAATTAAATGCTTTCTGAGCTTTCTTCCTTGATTCTGAATGTTGGAAGAAATGAACAAATATTTGAGGATTTTTTTTTTTTATCCATTTTCTGTCAGTCACCAAAATTCTTCTGAAAACATGAGGGAAAAAAATGTAGAAAATGTTACTTTTCGTCTATCAGAATGTGATGTTTTTGTGGCATGCTTATTTAGCGAAGAAAGAAAAAGAAATTATAAGTATTTTGATTGTATTTTTAAAACTGTTTTTTTTTGCTCTGGTTTTAGGAGTATTTTGAGATAATTAGGTCAAAAACCATAGCAGTATGACCAAGAACTCCATTTGGATGCAGTTAGAGTCTAGTGCAAGGTCTTGTAAAAGTAGAGAGGTTATGCTTTCCAGAACACAAGTTTATGCAAATAGCACAATACACATGCATTTTTTTTAATAATAAGGCAGTAGGTCTGTAACTTTAGCAGCAGAAATAGGAAGTCTACATCAGACATTAAAAACCGCTACCTTTCAAAGATGGTTTCCTTTGGTCCTGAACAATGAGCCTCAAATTGTGCATGTGTAGAATTTAATATTTCAGGGGAATTTTTGTTTTGGTTTGTTTTTTTGTTTTTTTGTTTTTTTGTTTTTTTTTTAGTTTTCTGGACACTGTATCTCAGGAGCATGTAATTTAGAAGTGTTCCATCAGTTGATTAGCATTAACACAGGTAAAAATACTGAACTATGACGTAGAAATACAAACAGAAATTTTGATTCCACTTAGCTGTCTGGCATCTGAGGGATACAATATGCTACTCAGTCAGGTCCTGATGAAAGCACTAGAAAGAAATGCCCAAAGCAGTTGCTGGGTTTAGTTTGGGGTGGGTTGTTTTTTTTTTTGGCAGAGGTTAAAACTAGTTTCAGCAAAACTGAAAGTTGCCGTGTTAAAATACTCATAATATTTTTCCTTAATATCTACAATTTTCCATCACAAAACCAGAAAAAAAAAAAGTTCTAAGAAAGGTAACATTGATGTGACCCTGAGATTGCGCAGTGTCTTACAGGTGCTGCAGGTTTTTTTACTTAATGTTCCAGTTTTTCTCCCTGACTCATGCTTGTGGGTAAGTCCATTTCCATTTCCCCTTGTCCAGCTCAGCCTCCTCCCAGGCTGAATGCTGATCCACACTGCAGAGCTGACGATGGTGCAGACGTCAGCAACCTCACAGCAGTCAGTGACGGGTTGCACACCATAACACCCTGGCAGCGAGTATTAGCTGGAACCAAGTCAGGAGGGCAAAGCTGAGTTGCTGTTAGATCCAGAGCTGGTGCAGTCGCCACTGTGCAGCCTGGGTGCATCTCAAATCACTCCTGTCTGAGAGTTCAGGTTAAGTAAGACAATCACTGATTTTTTTTTAGAAATAAAACAAAGACAGTTTAAGCACTGGGGTTTTTTGGGGTTTTTTGAGGGTTTGTTTGTTTTTTGGTTTTTTTTTTTTTTTCTTTTTCTTATTTATATACTACCTGTGGCTATCTGTTCTTCTCATCAAAATGTAGGATGAAGATAAAGGTTGAAATATTTATAATTTCCCATGCAATGGACTTTGGGACTTTTGAAGACCTCTAGAATGACTCATTGGTGCTATCACACCTTCCAAACTAGACGTTTGCAGGACAAGCAGATACACTGCTTGACAGTCATAGAGATTTAGGGCACAGGTTTAAAAATGTACAAAAAAACTGTTTAGTACAGGAAAAACTGGATTTTTTTTTCATTCAGGTTCTTTTTTATTTTTCTTTTAGTGGTAATTGGGAAAAAGTTGAGGAGAGAGGGAAACTGCAAAACTTGAATTTTTTTTTTGCAGGATTTTCAGTGGAGACAGAACTCTTCAAAATTTGCAGATTGAGAACAGCCTTCTACAAAGCGTGTTCCTTCTTTTTTAAGCCTCTCATTTGTATTTACGCAGAGTTATGAACATGTTTCGTCTGTATGTTGCAATACAGAACATAAAATGGAAGGTGCAGTGTTTGTTGCAGTGAGGTACCAAGATTTCCTCCCTCTCCTTGCCAAGCAGAAGTTAACTGGTTGTAGCGGCTATAGCTGCGCTCCTCACTGTTTTGACTTTGTCTTTGAGTGACTATTACAGTCTTCTTCCTCTCTCAGTTGGGACTTAATGAGTTTCTCAGTTAAAGCAGAAATAAATGTGGATTTGTTCTACTGTGGGTGTTTAAACACAGCATGTGTGTGTACGTGGATACAGTTTATCAGGGCTCCTTTCCTGTGTTTGTGTGAGATGCTACCTGGAAAGAGCTCAGAAAAAAGACAACAGATTAAATTTCATATCAGGTTTCTGGATATAACTTTTCAATGTCTCTTTTCTGGTCTTCTGTTATCTACCATCAGCCTATTTTCTTATTTTGTCATCTGGCAGCCTCTTCACATGCATGTGAATGTAGATTCAAATGCTTCAGAAGCTGTCATTTTCAACTTTTATTAATGTTTCCCAACTCATTCTCTTGTTTTCCTGCT
>NW_010133331.1:0-10307 GCF_000699245.1 Pterocles gutturalis | reverse complement strand
CCTGCTGACAGGCTGCCAAAATCACCCTCTGGTGAATTCTAAAAGGGTCTGGGTAGCAGAATGGGACCCAAAATTTGTTGCAGATAGTTACTTGATCAGATCATTGTCACAGAAAATATTTGACAGCCCGCATATCTCTGTTTTTAAGCAGTCCGTAACATAAAACTATCAGAACTTTTATTTCTTTAACCACAAAAAACACATTGTTAGACAAAGATACTCCATTTAAGTGGGCAGCACACTTGATTCTGTGTAATTTTTTGTTTATTCTGGACATTCAGCTTGGGCTGAGATTTTGACCACGTCCAGGAGTGTGCATCATTCCCTGCTGCTTCTGGGAATAATACACTGCAGTGCTAATCAAATCTGAGTTTCATCATTCAAAATAGTATTACCAGTAATAGTCTGCCAAGGAATATTTCTGCCAGGTTCCAAACCTGGGTCTTGAATGAAGCAAAGGAAAAAAATAATTCCAAGAAACCAAGCTAGAGATCGTGTTCTGATTACAATCTATTTTGGGATAGGATTTCAGGAATTTAATAGCTGCTGTGTGGATACTCATACATCTAGACATGATCAATAAAGTTCATATTTTATGTTTCCCACTTGTGAAGCTTGGTTGCATTTGATATATGATTTTTTTCTAGCAGCTTGGGACACAATATTACACATTCATGATGGACAATCGGTTCATAGTATTTAATTTAAACATTGCTGGGACATTGTACAAAAATTTGAGGCCACTAAAACAAATCTTAAGTCAGTGTCAGATAAAATATATTAAAAAAGCTGACATAAGAAGAAAATAAAAATGAGAAAGAATAGGAGAAAAAAGAACTGTTGATTTTAAAATTGTATAAAAATGAAAAAATCATCATTGCAAAGCCCATCATATAGAAATTGGATAAGAAAGGGAATACACTGGTGCCTTGCAGATGAGTATAGGGATAAAGAAAGAAGAGTGGGGATGAATATCTGACTCTTTGATGACTTGCATAAGTAACACCTTGCCAAGTTCCTCTGACTTTCTTAGAACACAGGGATTTCACTTGGCTATGTGATTTTTGTTGTTCCGTCAAAATTGGAAGCAAGAAAAAAAAAAAACCAAAACCAAAACCAAAGAGAAATGAGGAGGTAAGAGAAAGAGGGCAGAGAAAGGGAGGAAAGACCCAGGCACAATGACATTCTTCAGTCCTCATGGAAATGCCATTTCTTCTAGTAGTTCTTGACGATGTTACAGCTGTGTGCTGCTCCCCCTGTTTGGCAGGTCTTTACTCCTCACCTTACTTGCTAATCCATTTCACTCATTAATTGCTAGTTCTCAGGAAGGAAGGCCAGTTATAGCAACTTGAAATAATTAATCTAATTTGTTTCTAAATTTATTGACCACAACTGTTTGGGCAAGTGAACTTCAGCTACCGGTTGCAATAGTCTCACTGATACGCAGATTGACATCTATTATTTGAACTCACAAATTTTCTTGTACAAACACCAGATCACTTACTTACAAGACTGACTGTCCTATCTAGTACCGCTTGAAGTCTTTAACTAGGCCCTACATGCGTACATTCGCTGGAGTACTCTTTTAAACCTCGGTTACACCTAACGACATATGAAGCAGTTAAGGCTCAGAGAGTGCAGGTTAAAGTGTACACTGTATGGGTACTCTCAGTGGCAACGCTAGAGTTCTTGCTGTGAAGGTGAAGCAATTGCGGGTGATTAAGTAGCGTCATGTACTCCAGAGGGCACGCATTTGCTGGAGAATGTTTTGTGTGAGATATCCCTTCATCTGTTTGTTATTCCGTTGATAGGAAATGCAGCAGTGAAACCTAAACTCCAAAGTCACACAGTCTTACAGGTTAATGCTAAATCATCGGCATGCCTGTCTTCAAACATTAACTGATGAATCCTCACAGCAGCCCTGTTTGTGAAGTACTTTTATAGGCTCGGAAGACAGCAAGGCTTAAACCAGTCATTTAGGACTGAAACGCTGTTGGACTCCCCAGATAGAAGGATTTCTGACCAAACACCAGACCCGTAGGTTAATCTCAAAATAAGCCTTATAGGAAGAAAAATAATACTTGATGATGGGGTAAACACAGTCAAAATGAATAAACAATCACTTCACTGGAAGGCAGTGGAAAAATGATCTGCAAAAGGTTAAACAAAAAAAACCCCACTTTGTTTAGTTTATTAAGCAAACAAAGCCTTTTATGGACATAAAATTATTGTAACCCTGTGTTTAGAAACCTTCTACACACATAGAATTATTGCAACCCTGGGTTTGGAAATTAACCCTTATATAGGTTTAGAAATTGCATGATACTTTGAAAAGAAGGAAGTCAAAGTTTTTTGCAAGCTTGTTTGTATTGTAATAAGTAGTTTTTGAGAGACACCTTGGTCCTAAACTTTAATATTGCATTTTAAGTCAAATTGCCTTCAATTACAGTGGAATCTAGTATTGATTAAAAAAATCTGGTACTGCACTGAATTCAAGGAAGAATTTGTGTTTATAAGTCTGTAGAATAGAAAAATAGAAGATTACAAAATTATTCAACTAATCTGCTTATAAGGCAGATGAACCGAGTAGAAAACAACAAGAAAATTCACAAGATGCCACTCACACTACCCCATTCTTGGACCTTGCAGCAACCCTATTGATACAACAGGATATCTTAATTTTTCCAGGTTCTTGCAGTGATTTGTGGCTGTGTATGCTGGTGAGGATGCTCAGTCTACAAACAATTGACACTGCACCCTCCACATATCAGGAAAGTTAAAGCCTTCATCTTGTCATTGAGAGACTCTGTACTAGGAAAAAAAAAAAAAACAAACATGTAATTAGAGTACCATACTGTGTGAGCAAAGTAAACCTTTAATTGTCTTTAGGAAAACTCTTTACCAGGCTTTCAACAACAGCTTGTTTTTAACCTTTATTATTTTCAACCCTTTATTTGTTTTAAAAGGCACAGTGGAAATTGGCTACATCTGGGCTCAAAGTTGCCAAAACGTGTCACATACAAATCACAATAATTTGGGTTTTTTTAAAATCCTCCCAAGCCTCCCCAAAATGTTCAGACTTATATTTCTAACATTTAGAATGAGTCAAAATTATTTAGAAATCCATGTGTGTAATGTGGAAAGATGGGAAAAAAATAGCACTAATCCTCAAACACGATATTTCAATCAGACCAATTCCCATTTTCATATTAGGCTGAAATGGGGAGCACAGCACAATAGAAGGATATAACCAAGCACATTTCTTTGAGAGGTGTAAGTTTGCATGGTCTGTGTGTCCGCCCAGGTTATACAAGTTTCTTAATTTGTAGGACCAAAATTTACAACCATCTCAAATAACTTTTTAGCTTGTAGATCATTGGCTTATAAGTCATAAGAAAGCCTGAGCACTAATAAAACAGTTTCAGCTGGGCAATGAAACAGGAAATAAAATGTAAACCAAAATAATAACTGGTAATTTTTTCACCTAAGAAAGGTGGTGAATTCTTTAGAAAAATGCTTGTTGTTACTTTTGCTTTCCACTTCTTGTTAGGTCTAGCTTTAAATATGGCCAGAAGGCTAAGGCTTGACTTACCACAGTGAGCTCTGTAGACCATAAAACAGTGGTTTTGTTATCAGTGGCAACATCCACAAAGACCTTGAGTATTAATGATTGTAGTTCCCAAAAACCAATGCAATGGTTGTCTTAAGGTAGGCCAAGAAACTTTAGTAAGAGTGGGAGAGGATAATCAGAGATCTGGTACTACCAGACATGCAAGGAATGTTGGCAACTGAGCAAGGGTTGTCAAAGGCTGTGAATGTAAAGAACACTTTATTATGGCAGAATTATAATTGCAGTGATTTTTTGAATGTGAATAGCAAAACAACTACCTGTTAAATCATGTTGACTTAAATCACAAAACTATTGAATTTTCCATAAGCAGCTGGATGTTCTGCTGTCATGTATTTTCTAAAAAAGAAAGTAAAATAAAACTGTAAGAGACAGAAACTGTGAGAGAAAGAGTGGGGAAAGAAAGGTCTGGACTTCCCATTATTTCTTGGGTAGCTATGCCTTTTCTGGATAATTGCACTTTGGATTGATTTGCTACCCCTGAAACTTTGTTTGGAAGATTATTTTTTTTTGTCCCTTCTCCCCAGCCTCTTCCACTCTATTATTTAAAACCTAATTATCTTATGAAATACTGATTACCAAGCTGGAGAACTTAATTGTCCAACCTTCAAAATCTCTGTTATTTCCCCTTGCCATTTTTCACACAGGAACACTTTCAGGGAACAGTTTTACTTTCATGAATAGTTCTCCGACCCACCATAGGCAAGAGTTCTGACATACCGTAAGATCCCATGTTTTTGCCTGAAGCAAATACCTACATCTTAAATCCCTTTTTTCTTCTCCCAGACTTTGACAGAACAAGGAACCTGATATCAGATGATTGTGATGACTGGGAAAATGAGACTCTAAAATCAGTGTGTGAAGTTTCTAGGCCTTGTTTGAGTACAGCAGATGGAGCTGCCTGCCCTGATGTTAAATAGCAACTGCCTGGAACCAAGCAAGTACAACAGATCCTGCATCTCTCTAATTTCCAAGATTTGTGAGACTGCTCGATGCACAACCTGTGAAATATGAAATGAAAATGTCAGATTTTAGTATCCTTGAGAAGTCAAATATAGTTTGCTTGTAGGTTGTTTTTCCCCTACATGTTATCTCCACTCTTTTCCTTCACTTCTTCAGTGGAACAAATTGTGACCTTCCGAAGGCAGATAACCCATGTATCCTTTTTGCCTTTTAAATAGCAGTGATATAGTCCACATCCCACACCCTTCCAAGATAAATTTAGCAAGGTAAGGCTTGAAAGCACTGCTACATTTTTAGCTTAAATCTGCTTTGATGTTAATATTTTGGTGCTTCTATGGACTAATAAAAAAGAAACCACAATAAAATCTCAGTGTGTGTCGTAGTTCCCAAGTCTACTTATATTATGGGTGGATCTAGAAACAAAGATTAGACCAACACAAACATATTTTTCTATCCATTCATAATTCAGGGCAGCTAAAGATTATAAAGAAGGATTCATACTGAATTTCCAGACACCACCTTAGATGCAGAATATATGATTTTTTTGTGTATGTATCTGCCAATATATTATGCTTGTTTGTTTTTAAACAACTCTGCAGTAAATCCCTTTCCAATTCAAAGAAAATAACTTTTATCCAAGGAAAAATAAGCCAGCCTACCTGGGATTACTGAAACTTTAACACTGAGAAATCAAGAGCCAATGGTTTGGTAGGGTAAATATTCTGATGCTGCATTCCTGTGCTTATGGGTGAAGGGTGAAATACTATCTCTTTTGAAAGCCTTATCTAGCACCAGTCGCTCACACCCCTCTTTGCAGAGTGTATTCTCTGACAGAGAATACAAGAATTGAAAGGCAGAATCTAGGTTGAATAATTCAAAAAGGAGACCATTCTCTCACTGGGATAAAGTAATTTTAAGGAGAGTTTTACCAGATCACATATGCTTAAGTTTTCTTCTGGAATATTACATCAAATTTTGTTATACAATATTGTATTACCTTTGGCAGATTTTTGCCGTCTGTGGGGTTCTTCTTATTTACCTTTGTTTAAACCTACATAGCTCTGTAAATTTCATTGGTGTTGTTTGTTGTTTTACACTGTGTAAATTAAGTTAGCATCCAGCATTTGCTTTCTCTGACCTGCTCGGTTATCGTATTTCTTCCTTTATGAATCTGACTAATGTATTTACAGCAACAACACTCACAACACCACATGCCTGGTGGTACAGTCTGATACGGGGTTAATTTGAGGGAGAGAGGGAGTTGACAGCCTGCAAAGTGCAGCAGCAAGAGAGACTTATTTAAAAAAAAAAATCGTATAACTTTTAGGGCATGCCTCAGGACAATGGAGCAAAAGCTTTCATATTCAAAATACAGTTGTGAGGAAAGAAACTGAAAAACAAACACATGTTTGATTTCCCCGTGTATCTGCTCTGCCTGACTCTACACTGAATCTACCAATTGCAAGATGATCTTCTTAATGGACTTGCTTATAAACTCAGCTGGAAACAAAAAATCCAAACTGCTCTAATGAGCCTCAGTAAGAAATACTGCAGATGAAATTTCTCCTTTTCCATTGGAAGGTGACAGTTTGTCACAATTAAAATGTTTACCAGGGACACCACAATTTTAAACAATTTTCCAGGCAGATTTCTTGTTTATCTTGAAAGTCATTTCCATGGACCAGAAACTCTGGCTCAAGCCTGCTGTTGTCAGGACTCCCAGTTTCTCAAGGGCTCCGCATAGCCATCTTGGGGAGAACAGGTGACTTGGGCTGTCCGTGCATACAAATTCTCTATTTATTTATAGTTAGACAAGTGGGCAGACGGATTTTGGTGTTGGGTAGAGAACAATGTTAGACTGCTTAGGGAAAACTGATATGTAATGTCAGTGTTTGGACTTCCCTCCTAAGTCTAGAGAAGTGCAAATAACAAACTAAAATAAAGAAGATTTTTAAAAAATGTTGTATTAAGCAAATATAATTTGTGAAATTATTGAAATTACTTCAATTTTCTTGGCAAATTTTCATTTTGTGTTTCATTTACTCCGAGACTTAAGTAGTACTGACTAATAAGCAATCAGAATTTAACTAGCAAAGTGGCAATTCACATGAAAATCTTTAATTCCTTAGAGTTGTCCTTCTTCCCCCCAGATTGCTATCATTGTGATTGGTGCTTCAGTACTTTTCCGGTTAGCCCGGATGAGAGATGAAGTAGAAGTGGATGCAGTATGCTATTTGGATCTCTGCTGCGTTAACAGTGTTTCAGTAATTTGGGGTTTGGTTTTTTTTTCAGCAATTATTTCTGTTTTGAAAATACCACAGTCTGTCTTTGAGTGATTTAGTCCTCAGCCAAATCCTGGTGACCCACCACTTATTTTGCAAGCAATTGAGGTACTTTTTACTCCTTCCCTGTTTTTGCACTTGAAAATAGTGTCACTGGCTTTAAGTACATACCTCGAACTTTCAGAAGCATGCCAGATGCTGTAAGTGAAAGAAACTCCTGATACAGTTTTGACTGTGGGAGACTTCTTTGACCACTTATGTATTTTTGTGAGCTTTGTAATAGGAAGGTTTTAGCTCGGGAACAAACTGTGAGCTTTGTCATACAAAGCTTTTAGCTTGAAAATACCCTAGAGACAGGGTGTTTTTGTAGATTAATAGACTTACACAAACTTCTAGAGTTGCTATTCTATTATGCTGAGCCTCATTAGTGAAGAAAGCTAGATTCTTCATAGGCGTGATCTTGGTGCTTCTGTTCTCATGTCCTATCTGCCTGAGCAGAGTGCTTTTATTCCTGGACTCTGCTTCTCACAGTCTTCAGCACTTGCCCACATCAGCAATTTTATGGGCACTTTTGCCATGTTACATTTGATGAGATAAAGGACAAATCCTTCCAAACGGGAAAACTCCTTATTTTCCTCATTTACTTTTTGCTAAAGATAGGTTTGCTGGAATTGATGTTATTCAAATTAAGTTACAATAAAAAAAAAGAAGAGCAAAATACATTGAAGCTTCACATAACTGCATGGTATTTTTCAATGTCAAAGGCAAGCCTTCAGCTTGCCATCAATATATAGATTTATATCTACGGAAGATCTGGCCTGAAAAAAATTAATATGTAAATATGCCTGTCAGAAAGTGGTGATCTTGTAAGAAAATATTCTCTGCTGTTTATCAAGGCTGTAGCAGATTCTTAATGTTGCACTTTGGAACCTTGTATTTAACATTCACTTTAAGACTTAGGCACCTTTTGTGCATTAAACCAGTCTGACAGGGGGAAAAAAAGATCTCTTTAACATATTGGTGGTATAGTCCTTGCAAAGCTAACTTCTGTTAGACAGAGGCTGCTAAGCACACAACAGGCAAGAAAGGAGGTAAAGAGAAAAGTTGGAAAATGTTGCCAAAATGACAGTAAATGTTAATGATCCGATCACAAAAACTGTCCTTCAAACTGGAGGGTGTAGTAAATAGTAATGAATAAATGTACTTGTCAGGAAGATTTGATTTGTCTAGCAAATCCTTACTGACATATACACTCATTTACTTCTATATAGCCTTTTGAAAATGCCATTCCAGCAGAGCATAAAAAAGGTTATTTAGATTAAGTACAGTAACAAGATGAGCAGCATACTGAGTTCATTGGACTACAGGCACACTCATTTAATACCCAGGGCTCCATTACTCTGAATGAAGCTGTCCTGAAAAAAACAATAGGAAAGAAACAACATATAAAAACAAGCACAGTGGTTTAAAAAGAAAAATATGAGCTTCAGTGCAATGTTGTGTACCATCGGTATTTGCATTCAGTCTGATAATGCTGGAAATGACACAGAGGTGTTAGATGGCGCAGAAGCCATCACCACCACTCTTGCCCCACTCCACTTCCTGACAGCAAAATTGTGAAAGCTAAAAATTTGCCTTCATGAGTAGCATTTGAAGTCAGAAACTCACATTAGAAGGAAAAAAAATCAAAGCCAGCTTTACATGACACTTTTAGGTCTACCTTCTCCCTCATTCAGGGGAATTACATGAGAGGGCCACATTCTGCACTCAGCTGCCCTTTGTCTTTCTTGAAAGGATCCTTAGCTGGTAAAAAAGCAGTCTCACTTTTGGGTTCATTGAAGCAACGTTAAGATCTCATGACATACTATTGGCTTCGGGTTTAATGCCTACATACCAGCTTGTATTTTTTCCACATCTTCTCTTAATTTCATTGTCATCTTGAGCAAGCTTAGGTCTTTCTATGTACAGTTTCTGCTGTTATGGGTTAACAGCTTCACATTCTCTTCCTTCAACCCAGCCTTTTGTCAGGCAGTTCAAACATGACTGACAGTTCAGTCATTTTGATGACTGCTTCCTTGCAGATGGACGGTGAAGGTCTAACACAGGAAGAAATAAGGAACACCACACTGTATCCAAATACAGAGCTGGAGGAATGCACATGCATGTAGACACCTGCACATGCACTCACACACATGTATCGTGATATCAGCCCTTTCACATTTGTGAGCGGTACAATTGTACATTGTGATAAAAATATGCGCCAAATTCTCAGATGGCAGTATATAGATAATATATGGCTGTACAGGGCTTTTCACCATTATTCCTTACACCAAGGAGTAGTATGTAGTGTAAGTATGTTTTATTGTTTTCCTTTCTTGGAAGTGTGTATTGCAGTCTTCATTTCTCCAGCGTATGTAGAACAGAGAGAAAGCAAAAAGGGTATTGCACTGAACTGTATTAGCTGATAAGTTATATATGATCATGTTACTCGGGCCACTGGGTCAGATGTCAAAACAAAAATTCTTCTCCCATATGGGAGAAAAATGCTTGAAGCTGCTTGGTTTGTGTGGTCCTCTATATTCTTTCTGCTTCACTCTGCTCAGCAGAAGGCACAGGCGCATATTGAGGGCCAGCCTTTTTTGCCTAAGCAACCCAAGCATCACCTTATGCTCAAAGACTTCCAAGGACATCTAGGTATTTGCAGCTGCATACTCTGCTTGGAGAAAAGTGTAACTGTTCTAGCAGAGTATGTTGTCCAATTGGCTCATCACTACCTCTTTCCTGAATAATGGTAAACAGAGAACAACTTTCTACTTCCACCTTCACAAAAAACAATCACTGGAATTATTTTGGGTGGTTAAGAAGGATTCCTGTCCTGGTTGCAGCTGAGACAGAGTTAACTTTCTTCATAGTAGCTAGTGAGAGGCTGTGTTTTGTATTTGTGCTGAGGAGAAGGCTGATCACACACTGACTTTTATAGCTGTTGCCAGGACAGTCAAGGACTCTGCAGCTTTTCTGCTGTGCCAGGGTCTGCAGGTGCAGGAGGAGCTGGGAAGAAGCACAGCCCACAATTACTAGCTTAGGCTTTGACCTTACGTTTAGGATTGAGGCCCAAATTGGCCAATGGTCTACTCCATAACATGCATATAATGCCCAGTACATAGGTGAGGCTCTGTCCAGAAGTTTGTACTCTCTCTCTGGGTCATCTTGCTCTCTTGGTCTGCTCTCGGTCCCTTGGACACTCGGGCTCTTATCTCTTTTTGAGGATCGCTGTTTCAAGACTCTCCCTGCTCTGGGATCATTAGCCAAGAATGGGCTGAGCCTTGGTCATTAGGTGGTGAGCAGTTGTATTGTGTATCACTCATTTGTATATATGTGTATATTACTATTATTATCATTATAATTGTTATTATCATTATTATTTTCAATTTTAT
>NW_010133330.1:0-21119 GCF_000699245.1 Pterocles gutturalis | reverse complement strand
CAGAATAGAAACAGATAATTTCATTGACATCTCCTTTTTTCTTTTTTTACAAAACACTGCTTTACAATAGAACAGTATTCAACTGAAAATATGTTGATGACTCTGCCTGTCAAGCACTCATATGATCACATAAAACCAAAAGTCCTATGGAAACACATCTGACTGCCAGCATGCGCAGAGGTACACATCAGCCAAAAACAACCATGAAGTGCGCTTCCAGCCTGAAGTTCATAGTCCCTAAACCCCTCCAAATGTTTTTCTCCTTAAGGTATGAGCTTAAAATAGGTCAAAGTGATCAATCACCACAGTACCACATATCAGTATCTCTGATGTTACCAATGCCTCATGCCTGATGTGATGAGTTGTATGGAAAAAAAAAAAAACATCTGGCTCGGCTCTCTCTAAATTCATACATTGAGGTGCTCTTTTCTCGCTTTCTTACCATGCAGCTCTTCAGGTGCCTCTCGAATAAGCTCCATTCCCCTCTCTGGACTACTGCTCACAGCAAAGGAGGCTGTCTGGAGAGGTCTCTGTTTCTTTTTCCCCATCTGACAGCTGCATTTTGTCTTTGTCTCCCAAATAGAGTATTACCAGCTTTGTTTTCCAAACAGATTCATTCATGTATTATCTGACTACATTTATACTTTTTCTAAGTCCTTTCATGCTGCTGGTTGGATTGATACTGTTTTTAGGAAGAGGGAAAAATACCTCAGTACAATCCAGTAGTGTTTTTCTGTGCCTTTGACTCTGTAGTTTAAAAGATGGACCAATTTTTTTTTTTTTTTTTTTTTTTTTTGTGAGTGCTATTCTGTAATCCTCAGGCTGCTGGTCAAAGGGAACACTTAAGAGCCGTATATATTAAGGTATAAAAATCTAGTGTAAGGATGATGAGAAAGCTGCTAGTAGGAGCGTTATGAAAAACCACCCAATAGCCCCCAGGTGTTTCAGTTTCAAATAGGGAAGTTTGAGAAAGCAAGAGTAGAAGAGTGAATCCTTCACTCCACTAATAATACCTTGAAATAGTGTGAAAGGGGAACTGAGGGAACAGCAGAGGGTCGGGCTGAACATTACCACAAGATCTTTTCAGGAAACAAAAGGTGACACAGAAACATATCCAACCAAGTACAGACTGAAATCCTACAGATGACTAACGTACTGGCAAAACCATTCATAGTCACAGGAGTATTACCCCTGTAAAAGCGCCAAGTGCACCAAAACATTGTGTAGAAGTTCTGGTCATGTAAGGTAACGCTCCCCAGAGGCGCCCTTTAATTGGTCTGATTTTCCCTGCCAAACATCATCAAAGTTTTAGATGTTCAGGCCAGGTCTTGTCACTTCACTATTTCATCACTTTTTGGATTACCTACTCCCAGCATAAATGTTCTCAAATATATTTGCTGCCTGTATGTTTCTCTTCCTTTAATATGCACACCTTCTTCTCTAAGACACTTAAAAAGCTGAGAAAGGAAAATAATGGATGTGAACCACTATTCAATCCTACAAGGTAAATGGTGGTCCATTACCTTTAGATTTCAAGGGCTTGCACAGGAAATCCTCCCAGCACATTAGGAACACAGTCCTCTCTATTTCCACTTCATTTCTGGCCTTTCTGAGGGAAAAAAATACCCCACAAACAAGACAAAAGAAAAAACAGCAACTCTGCAAGCTGCAGATTCCATATGCTGCTCCCTATGTAGATGTGTATGAAGTATATGGAGTTAGGTAAGCAAAAGCATTTCTGGGAAAGTTATTATTAAAGGGAAGGCAACTGCTAGAGCCAGTTTCTGAAACGACTGAAATGAGTACTATGCACAATGAATAGGCTGATTTCCATACTAAGAACACACCAAACCATGCCAGTGGGCTGACTCACCACAAATAGGTGGGTTTGACTGTTGGCTCTGAGACTGACTTATTGCATGGCCTCAGGCAAATCCCTAAACATTTGTTTTTACTTCTCCATTTATATGATTTGGATAATACTTACTTACCTGAAGGGGATATTTTAAGATACAATAGCTTGAGATACTACAGAGATTCTAAATGCTGTAATGCAGCTCAGGCTCATTACCACCGGCAGGCTAAAACAAACACTGGGATGATTTAGGTAATGTGGTACATGTTCCTGGAACTGGGGAACTTGGCTGAACAAAGAGCAAAATCTTCAAAGAGCCAGAGGAAAGGGAAGGTACAACCTCTTATAAAGCCAAAGTGTTTTGCAAAGGTGGGTGAATTTGTAGGGGAGGAAGAACAAGTTTGTTTAACAGGCAAGAGTTCAGTCTGCATTAATTATTTAAGTGGTTGGGCAGAGCTGAAAAGCAACACATGCTCAGGAGTGGGTGAAGAGAACAAAAACCTTGGGCCTCAGCTACCTACCTGTATTGAAGTGAGGGGGAACTTTGCACAGGGCGAGGCCTGAGGGTTTTGTTTTCTATTTCCTATATAATGTGAAAACACGAGTGCCAAAAGAGATGCCCTTCATTTGGACATGCCTCTCCTGTCAGGAAGGGGAGACAGCCTTCTCCGAAACAGCATGAGGTGCTCTGAGGGCTCCCTGGGGCTGGATCACGCAAACAGGATGATGCTTATCCTGCTGGGCTTTCCAGCAGGGGAGCAGCCCTGGCACAGGAGAGATGGGTTGGGACCCCCCCGAAAGAGAAGGGCCCCAGAAAAGTCTCTGGGCAGAGAGCCCATGGTACACTGACTGCATTGAAGTCATTTGCAGTGAGAACAGAAGCGAGAAGCCCCAGACCTCTGCCTGCAGGCTCTGGGGCTGCCACCAGCATCCTTGAATCCTTAAACCCAACGTAATGCCAGAAGGAATGCATTGCTGGGCTAACCCAGAGAGAGGCAAATCCAACACACAGAATATCAGATAATACAGCAGCATTAGTACTTCTGATGTTTTGTTCCTTTTCTTTTTTGCCTTAAGTATTTTTCCACACTTAGGGCCTTAGTGAAAAAAAAAAAACAAACCCGCACTCTTAACAGAAGGGTGAGGGGAAGCCTGGAAGCATAGAGAGCGGTATAATAGGATGTGAAATCAGGTTAACTGCTCTAAAAGTAGAAGGCAGAGGCTGGAAATGAAAGAGGAAGAGGAGGAGAACCTGAAGTGGATGTTGTTGGAGTGAGGGAGATGAGGCCAGAGGACAGAAAAAGAGAGACTTCTCTTGGGCAGCAGTCAGTGGCAGGGAGCAGGTGAAACAGCAGTCAAGTTCCAAGTATCAGGAAATGAGGGCTGGGACAATTAGTGCTCAGATCTATTGTTTTCATTAGATACATGTCTTCTGGTAATTTACTAAACCTGACAGAACAAACTGAGTGGCCTGACTAAGTAGGTTGTGATCTGGACAGGACCTTCAACTTTTGGAGATAAACTTCAGCCCTTTTTACTGGTTTGACAGGAAACGACTAATAGTCTGCCCTGTCTCCAGATCACTTCGACGATCGTCCTGCTCTGAATGCCCATTCCTAGTCAGAAAACGTTGCCCTGTCCTGCAGCTTGCACTGCCCAGGTTAGCCGCACAGAAAGAAGTCCTGACTGTCATCTCTGAGACCACCCGATGATGTGAACCCAAGTGGGATAGGTGGAGAAATCCAGAAGATTTGCTTTCAAAGAGCACTTCTGCTCTAAACAAAGCGCTGTCACAGGCACATTCAGACAGTATAGTATGTATGAATAAGGTAGGCTGGACTTGTCTCACACACCAAATTGACATCAGGGTAATTTTTAAGTTGCTAGCACAGGCTGCTCCACAAGTCCTTGGTAGATGTTACTGAGCTGGGCGATTCATGTACTTCACACACTACATCTATTTATCTGTCTTATGATGACCCTAAAGATGGGAACTGAATCTAGAACACATTCTGAGCCACTAACACATTGCTGGCTATAAAACTGTTTCTCATACCAGAAAAGAAATCAGTTTACAAGCTGAAAACACTTTTGTTAAGTTCTTCATTGATACACATAATTTGAGAGACACAAAATCAAATTCATGTTAGACTAACAAAGCTGAGACATTTTTACTACATCTACAGACCACAGAACACTTTGCTTTCAAGAAAAGTTGAATAAAACACAGAGCTTTCTTAAGGAGACTTCTCCCCTTGTCTTCAGAAAGTCCTTAATGTGACATCTGTCCCTGCACTGTCACCTCTTTTAAAACTAACAAATGCATGACATATAACACAAGATTTATAAATTAAAGAAACCCACCCCTTTTAAGTAATATTCTTTAAATCTCAGTTTCTGACAGTCCTCCTATTTGCTCAGTAACTGTAATAGGCGTATTTTTCAGAAAATAGTGAATAAAAACTGACAAGCTATCGGGGGAATCTGAATGCATAATTGATAGGGGCATAAATTAATATGATTAGGCCTTTATTGGGTGCCACTGCTGCCAAACCTACAAAAGGGGCATGGAATAAAACATGGCTATGTTCTCAGGGCTGATAGGCATCAATATGTAATGCATATTATCTCAAGCCTTCTCATGTAGCCTGCTTATGACAGCACTCAACCTAATTGAAATTTTTATCTTTCTGTTGCATACAGACAGTTTTGACTAGCTGCTTCCAGGGAAAAGAGAGAAATCCAAATGACCCAAACGAAGGTTTCTCTGTAGAGGTATATGCTGTTCTTGCAAATCACTTTAAAATGGCTTTCTGCTTTCTGGTTTTGTAAAGCCATCTTTAGAAAGCTGCATTAAAGACAACCGAGGACTTGGTTTGCCTCTCTCCCTTTTAACTAAGCTTAACAGTGCATTTCCCTAAAAGAAAGAAAAGAATCAAAACGTCTTTGTAAAAATCAATATATTGTATGCCCACTTCAGCTGAGGCCTCATTTTCCTAAATTTCTTCACATATATGCAGCTTAGGAAGAAATAATTTTTCTCTTTATTATGAAATTTTTAACACTACTTCCATCTAGACCTGTGAGGAAAAACTTAAAATTAAGAGTGATTTATTGAACTGACTCCCCCTAATCCCTCAAAATATATTGCTGAAGTGATACAGTTTCATTTAGATAATTCTAAATTATTTTAAAACTTTTTCTTATTCAGTTCTCTTTAACTATGAGTTCACACGCCGTGCAATGAAAAGCCACGGCAAAACCATGACAGCTATCAGTTCTAAAACATTTCAAACATTTTCTGTAAATGAGATGTAATCAATATTTACTTTTTGTGAAGGGTTTTTCCTTTGACAAGTCAAAGTTGATAAAAAAGTTTCACACTTAATGTTTTGCTCTTTATTGAAAAGTTCTATACTGTATGAGTGTTGCTGAGAATCCATGCTACCATTACTAAATATTTTTATTACAGTAGTGTTGGATGTTGTACAAATAAGATAAGGAGTCAGTTTTGGCTCAGTTGTTTACAGTCTGGGACCAGATTATCCCTGGAGTAAGACACATTTAACCTGTAAAAATCAAAATAAAACACAGAGAGGGGCAGAAACCGGTCCAAAAATTCATTTTGGCTTTACTGACACTCACTTCCCAAGATAAAGTAAATAAATCTATTTCTTTTTCTTTCTGAAATATATTTTAAAGCCCATGTATTTACTTTCATAAATAAAAATCCTGTTATTGGTTATTTTCATACCATGACACAAAGACAAAGGCAGTATAGCTAAAAAATTACTTTCTTCTGTTAATGGGCAGTCTTTTGCTCTTCTAACTCATCACTCCATTATCATAAACGGTAGGGCATCCATAAATATAAAGAGGCCACATGTTTTGTAGCTTGAAGAATGACACATTGCGTCCTGAAAGATTCTGTGTTCCTGCACCTGTTATTTCAATAAATTTATTTATTTCAGAGGCTATAAAGCACTCCTACTTCCATTTTATACCTGCCCTTGGTAGTTGCAAGTTCAAGATATGAAACAAACCTGCTGTGATTTCCTTTACGGTTTATGTATTACAGAGAGGTCAGGGCAGTTGATGGACAACAAGAGCTCCTGAACTTTCCCTCGAGCACCATGGTGAAACTCCAAGCCTCCTGCCCCAATGTGCATTTGTCATGTGAATGAAGTTTCAATGAAATGTGTTTTGAGAGCCTAGTGCTACGTGGTTCTGGTGCTGCTTGTTCCTACTTTGGTGCTCTACTGAGAGGGTATCTTCCTTCCCTTTTCAGGAAACCAGGCTGATAACCACGTAACTAGAACATATTCTGTGCATGCTCTGTAGTGTCCAAGCCTCCTGCCCCAATGTGCATTTGTCATGTGAATGAAGTTTCAATGAAATGTGTTTTGAGAGCCTAGTGCTACGTGGTTCTGGTGCTGCTTGTTCCTACTTTGGTGCTCTACTGAGAGGGTATCTTCCTTCCCTTTTCAGGAAACCAGGCTGATAACCACATAACTAGAACATATTCTGTGCATGCTCTGCAGTGTTGTGTGGATTGGCAGTGGGATGAGGGTGACCTGATGCTGTAGAGGTTTAAAGGTTGGGGGCTCAAGGCATTTTACTATCTTGATTCTGGGTAACTTTTTTTGGTACTACTTGAGAATCTCAATATTCACAATTTAGTGGCTATAAACAGAGAAAATATAGAATAACATGAAGACCCCAACCCCACCAAACACATTGGTTAGAAGATGGCTTCCTGGTCTGGTTTCTTACTTAAAATGATATTTAATTCCTGAAGGGTTTCTCTAATGAGGGCATCATTTGGGCTTGTAACTTCTTCAGGAGGTTCTTAAGGAAGGAATCTTTACAGCTCAGAAGACTCTCTTAATGATGTGTGACACAGTTTGAGCCTCTTATGAGGCAAATAGCAGAAAAACTTCACAATAGCACTAAGCATTGCAGGACAATAGCTTAACGTAAGCGTCAAGCAACTATGTCTGAAAAATAATTTCCAGTATTAATCCCTGTTTTCCAAGTGATCTGCTCTTTCTCAGGGCCATGGATATGGAAGGAACATCTGCAGAGCTACTACAGTAAATCACAGGTGTTATTAACTAGCTCACTGTACCCCTGTACGGTAGGGATGGGCTACAACCCCTGTGTGCAGAGGGGGGATCTGAGACCCCAGGAAACACAGGATGCTTTTCTAGGGAGGTGAATGACATCTGGGGCCTCCAAATCTATTTGTAATTTTGAGGTCTGTTCCTCCTTCACCATGTATTTTGCCCGAGGTCAAAAAGGGCTTTTAAACAGAAATTGCAGAAGTTCCAGTCCTAAACCTCCACCAAACCATCTTGCAGGATATTGGCAGAAATCCTACTGTGTTCACTGCAAACCAGTGAAAGCCCAAATCTGCCAAACTAACTATGGTTCTTCAAGAAGCTAGAACTTGCCTGAAGTTAGGAAAGTAAATCCCATATAAGGTGTTAATATTCCCCTCCTCTCACTGCAAAGCCATTGGAGGAATTTCAGCACTGTGACACTTTCAAATTACCAAATTGAAACACTTTACATGTTAGCAAAATGCATTGTGCCGACCATGTTTTAACAAAGATCATTTATCACCTCTGGAAAGTTGCTGAGTAAATCCTTTTAACGTTGTGTGATCCCATTCATCCTTGTTTCAAATAATGTAGTTCTAACATTGTATTGGTATTCTTTTAGATTTTTTCCCCCTTCTTTTCCATTTAAAAACTGGTTCCTAAATACATTTGATGCAACTAAGTTTTATATTTGTCTCCTTATGGAAGCATGCAGAAGATGTGTTCAGCTATATTGATCTCTGAGGAAATGTGGATGAGGTAGATAATGTGAAACCTTTTTGTCATTACTAACAGTTATATAGGTTCTGAAACTTTCTGTGTTTGGCTGGCTAGATAAGTGGATGCACTCACATTTATTTGATTGAAAAAAGTATGGGGAGCAAACTGTTTCTCCCCAGTTTCTGTATGGAATTGATCTTTTGCGTATTAACATTTGCTATTACAGAAAAGGAACTGGTGATTATGAGACCAGAAGAACCCCTTTCTTTCTGCTGTCATCTTTGGAGTCTGGTCTTAAAGAAAAGGGAAGGGACCTAAACAGGCAAAGAAAGGGGACAATGAAAGGGCACTAGGCAAAGTGCTGAACATTTCCACCTCTAACCTTCAGAAACCAAAGGACAGAGATATTATTTCTCTTGACTTGATTAGCTGCTTGCATGTCTCTCGCATCTGTGACAGATGTATCCCTTCTTCTCCCTGGTCTGCGGTAGCTACAGGTGGCAGGTATTTGTTATGTTCTGTCTCAGTCGCAGGACCCAAGGCTGGTTCTTGGCTTTACTCTCCTAGATGAGATGCTGGGTAGAAGGTTATTGATGTTTACATGCAAGCACCATGACTTGTTGTATAGGAGCTTGTCTAAAAGGTGAAAGAGTAAAAACTGAATTAGGGCCTTTCTACAGGGAAACCATCAGTTAATTGCTTTTTTTTTTTCTCCATTCTAATTCCTCTCAGGGATCAGCCCCTTTCTCTGAGTTTCCAGGCTGCATTCTACACTTGCTTGACCACAGACACCGAGACGTATACAAACCTCTGCAAACAAGTCCAAGCCATGAAATTTTAATTCTGGACCCAGACTGTACTTTCTTTGGTGACAGAGAGATCTTTCAGTCCCCTTGCATCACTTACTCTCTCCTGATATATGTTACTGCCTTCTTGTCTGAATTGATTCAACCCTCTCCTTTGTGGAAACAATGAATAATCAAGGTAACAGATTTTGGTTTTAAGAGTGTATCTTTTTCTTGGTCTGGTTTACAGTGTGACTGTGAAAAACAGTTGGATAGGTTTAAGTGAGGCAGAAGTACCTTTTGTCGAGAAGGAAAGCAATTGGGAACAGGAACAATTTAAACGGCCATTGCTGTTATAATGCAGGTGATTGATAAAATTGGGTTAGGTGCTGGCACCCAGAGTGCAGAGGTGAATAGCAGAAAGGCTCCGGTGTTGCCTTCTTAATCTGATGGCTTTCAGGACCAGGACTAACCAATATCAGATGGTCAGAGACAGCCTGCCTCTAGAGAGCAGGCAAAAGCCAAGTTGCTCACATGCCATCATCCACAGCCCTAGACAGGCAGGTTTTACAGCTGAGACCCATCGTTACTGGGCACATTCCTCTGACACAACTCTTGGAAATGTACTGATATGGACCTCATACACTGGCTCTTGGCTTGATGCCTTTTCAGTCAGAGTCTCCCTTCCTCCTCCTCTGCACCCCAACATGTATTTTTTACAGCTCCTCTTTTATTCTGAGCCATATGAGCTGGAGAGCCAGCATGAGATATTTTATCATGAGGTCTATTTGCACTTTAAAAAAAAAAAGTTTGTTTTTACGTCAGCCTGCCCTCTTTATTAAAATACAAATCCATTAGATTCACATCCATATGGTCAATCTCCTTTCTAAGTTGGTTCCTGACCCACAATACAATTCCTGATAATGATAGTGATTGGCATAAAGCTTGTCTAATCACAATAAATCCTGCACAGACTAAGGGCTCTGTCCTGCCCTCAGTGACCCTCTTACGCATTTCAGATTTTCATAGAAGTTCAGACTAGTACTTTCAGAATCCAGTCTTATTCAAAATTAAACAAAAATTCTGCTACGATTGTTAAAATTGTCAGGTAGAAACACACAAGATCTCAGGCAAAATTAAAAGTGAACAACGTGTGCAAATAGGCAAAGTGGTGCACAGTAGACAAGAGACATCTCAGAAAACCTGTAATGGAGCCATTGGCTTTAATTAGCTGTACCCATTTATGTTGTCCAAAAATCTGGCCTGTTTCTTAAAAAAAAAAAAAAGTTTTGGATGTGTTGGAAAAATTGGGTGTATAAATTACAGCTGCCCCTATGACACTTTAACTTGAATGACCAGTACTTATTCAGTCACCAACAATAGGTCTCACTGTCCTTGGCAGGATTACAGGGGTAATATTTCTAACATGGATGAGCAGTTCTTGAACAATTTCTCCAATGTCTTAAGCATGAACAGGCTTTACTTCACCATGAGGTGCGTATGTCTTCTCCTCACATTTATTTTTTTCCAACACACAAATCTATTGTGGCCATTACGGGGGTAGGGGGGTGGGAATTTCCCTTCCTATAAATGTTTGTCTTCTCCTCCACCCCTTCTATGGGAACACCACAATCTGATGGAGTGATCTTGTTTCATATGCCTTTCTTGTTTTATTTATTTATATAATCAAAGAAAACATTAACTACTGTTAGAGTATGTAACTATGGCTTCTTCATTGCTTGCAAAAGAACTTGTGTGCAAAGATAAAGACAGGCTATGGTTGATACTCTTTTAAAGACTATCTTGTAGTGCCTATTGACAAGAAGTCTCACTTGTTTAAAGGGAGTTTATAGTATTCAAAATTTTGCAAGCTTAGCTAAAAAATAGTAAAATAATGTTGACCTATTCTGTGGTTATAAAAAGTTTTGAGGGCCTTGAAATATCCTCTACAGAGAGCTGGACACAAAGCACTTCACATTGACGAAATAAGAATATAACTATCCTCTACATAAGAATGATTGATAGAACAACATGACTAGTTGTCATGGTTTAACCCCAGCCAGCACAAACCCCACACAGCAGCTCACTCGCTTCCCTCCCGGTGGGATGGGGGAGAGAATCAGAAGAGTAAAAGTGAGAAAATCTGTGGGTTGAGATAAAGGCAGTTTAACAGATGAAGCAAAATCTGTGCACACAAGCAAAACAAAACGAGGAATTAATTCACTACTGCCCATGGGCAGGCAGGTGTTCAGCCATCTCCAGGAAAGCAGGGCTCCATCATGTGTAACAGTCACTTGAGAAGACAAACAGCATAACTCCAAACGTCCCCCCCTTCCTTCTTTTTCCCTCGATTTTACATGCTGAGCATGATGCCATATGGTCTGGAATATCCCTTTGGTCAGTGGGGGTCAGCTGTGTCCCCTCCCATCCCCTTGTGCACCCCCAGCCTAGTCGCTGGTGGGGTGGGGTGAGAAGCAGAAAAGACCTTGACCCTGTGTAAGCACTGCTCAGCAGTAACGAAAACATCCCTGTGTTATCAACACTGTTTCCAGCACAAATCCAAAACTTAGCCCCATACTAGCCACTGTGTAGAAAATTAACCCTATCACAGCCAAACCAGCACACTAGTACACAGACAGCAGGTAATATCTCAAACTCTATTGTATGATCTTCATTTTCAGAAAGAATTGCCACCAGTTAGGGCTAAAAAAGAAAATTCAAAAGCTTTAATAGCAGGGGTTTAGTCCTTTCATTGAATATCAATCCATTGCCAAAGCAGAGGGTGCTTTTGATGTCCCCCCCTCTTCTTTCCTCCTCCCTTTAACCTGCAATTGCTCAAATGTTTATAAATTTATTGGAATATATCCCACCATATTAATACAATTTCCTTAGGTAATATAGTGGTTGCTTTTATAGAAGAGCTGTATTAAGAAGTCCAGTATTGATAATTGTCAGTCTAACTTTGAAAGTGCAAATTAGAGATCCCTGTATAGCATCCAAGTCTGTCAAAGATTTACAGAAAATAGGACAAGCATGCGCAGACCAAAGTGGAAATAAAATTCTCTATGCCTCACACATCCTGAAGAAAATTACATGTTTTTAACTGCATATTTGTTGCCTGTCTCATACAAAAAGGTACTCTGAGCTTAATTTTGCTGTTTTTCTAAAGTTCAGAGTTAAGGTCCAACATAAGACATACGGACAGACTTTGCAAGTGTATGTGAAGTAGTATATTGAAAGAAAATGCCTTCATTTCCTTGGCCAAATTCTCACTTTAATTATTTGAGACTCCAAACTTCCTTTTCCTTTAAGTGGTATTCCTTAAAGTATGTCTTCTCAGCTCAAGTGTCAGATCAATTAATTTTTTCTCTCTTTGTTTGCTCTAGAGGAGACTTCTTTTATTACAAGAAAAGAAAAAAAAATGTACATATGTGATAGTAACTTTAATTATTGAAGGTTTTTGACACCACCGATGAAAACGCTTCCCACAAAGTCAGCTTTGAGCATAGCCGGTGACAATGCTGTGAAGGTCAGTGTTCAGATTAACGTGCTCCCTGTAAAAATACACGGCAGATTTTTGAACTAGTAAAAGCTAGTAATGTGTGAACTGATTTAAAAACTGAAAAACTTATATCCACTGTAATTAGAAAGCAACTAAACAACCTTCATTGGGAAACAGGAACTTAAAATTTACATCCTTGCCTGTTCAATCTAATCTAAAGTGACTTTGATTCCAAGAATTTTTTTTTATTTTTGAACTAGTAAAAGCTAGTAATGTGTGAACTGATTTAAAAAGTGAAAAACTTATATTCACTGTAATTAGAAAGCAACTAAACAACCTTCATTGGGAAACAGGAACTTAAAATTTACGTCCTTGCCTGTTCAATCTAAAGTGACTTTGATTCCAAGGATTTTTTTTTTTTTTTTTTAAAGTTCCTTCCAAGACAGTTGCCTGGCAGAACTCAGATTGATGGAAATAGATCCTCAGTATCTCCCCTAATATTAGAGACATTACACACGGGCATTCTGCTTCCTCTCAGGGTGTAAATCAGGGAACCTTCATGGAAATCAGCAAGTTATAGGCGCAGGAGCTTTCAGTGTATGATGGACTTAATTTTTGGCTGGCAAACTCTTATGAAAACTGATTTTTGAAAAAATCAAATATTTTTAATGACAACAAGCAAGCCCTCATATACCAGGCAGCGGATGGGGAATTATGCAGTGCTTTGCACCAAATAAAAATTGTGCTTTGATCGTATCACCGTCATGTGCACATTCAGGGCTGATGAGAAGGACGAGTAAAGCACAAGACTTTGCTAAAACACTTGACAATACATTGATAGGAGGTTTTGGAGAAGAAATTAAATATTCTAAGAGAAAAAAATTATTTCCCTCCCAGAATGCCACAAAACAACAAACTTATGTGAAAGGACTGAGAAAGGGGTCATAGCTGATGAGAGAAGTCAGCTGATGTTCTTTGAAACAGAGAATCTGGAAACCATTTACTGAAACACAGAGAAAGCCTCTTAGAGGAATCCTTCTCCTCACTTTCGTCCTCTGCCTTTCAATAAGGTCTTCTGAAATGTCATCATCCTGGAGAAGATATAGTTACACAAATGTTTCCCTTCAACATGAAAACACAACCTTTAAGTTACACTAAATAAATAAACAAAACCCATCCATTTTTCATCTAAAACCAAAATGAAACAACAGGGATCTAGATATTTTTTGACAAATAGTTCATCAGAAAAACCCATATGTCCTATATCTTGGTCAGTAGTCATACATCTAGTTGATTGACAGCATGGAACAAAGTGCTATAGGGAGAAGCCTGATGTGTTTTGCACATCTAGGTTACTCAGAGTACTTTACTTTTATGCAGCCAAAAAGCATAGCGTAAGGAACAAATAGCACTGGACGAGGGGCAAAAAAAAAAAAAAACCCAAACCAAACAACCCTGTCCTTAAGCAGTAATAATTGGATTTGAGGCTCCCTCCAGCACAAATTAGCATTTATGGCATCTGGCCCATGGACCAGATGCTGCAAGACTTCAGGGGTGTTTGGAAATGTCCAGTTAATGGCAGCAAATGGCTGTTAAGACAAGAATGGGAGACAGAGACCTGTGAGGAAGGGAACACTTTCACCAAGCTCCACCTCAGAGTGTGATGGGCTGGTGGGACCTAAGCCATCGCTCGAAGTGGATGGAGAGAGCACTTTTCCTCTGGAGAGCTCAGAGGAAAAAAACCCAGCAACTTCTTCTCTACATGTTTTCACTTATGCAAAAAAAAGCAATTCTGAACTCTCCACACATGCACCTAATGGGGTTGAATCAATCCTTCCAAGAAGTGGAATGATATACTGCCTCTTGCATTGGATGATCTACCATTCAAACTATCCTGCCATTTCCAGAAATTCTGATTTTTTCTTCAGCTATGTGCCAGCTTGACAAACTAATTCTGCTATATGGCAAAGCAAAAGAGTCCAAAATACCACTGAATGTTTTGTTCCAAAAGAAAAGTTAAGGAAGACGAGAGAAAAAAAATTAATTACAATCCAGATCATTCTTTCCAGCTCATAATTTTCTTAAAATCTTTGGTATATTCTGTGTCTTTAGGAGATCTCAGGCTTGGTGACCTATTACTTTGCAATACTGCATGATTATGCATGGCTTTCAAAACCCACATGAAAGCTGCATACAAGCAGTAGCGTTACTGGAGTCTTTGTTCATACATCATTCTTCACTATTTAGATGTCAACATTTACAGAATGTCATCAAAGAGATCCAACAACAGAGTTGAATGATTTAGAAGTGAGAAGCATCAAGGGACAGAACATTAGTTGCTGTAAAGGAGCAGAGAAATACAGAGCCCGATAAATCATACCCATAAAGTTAAACCAATGAGATTTAGTAATTGTCAGCTTCTCAGTGACACTTTTTATTTTCCTTGCTAGATAGAGGGCATGTGCAAAGCCTCATTTCAGTTCCATCTTTTCTTCACTTTTTGGATCTACAGATTCATTCGACCAGTTTGTTGTTGTGACACTAAGTAGCACTTTTAATGGAAATTTTCTAGCAACATGCTGTTTATTTTGAACCGGAAAGTGAGATGCTACCACAATCAGAAAGGTTCATGGTAATCTATAAACACTATGGCTAATATTTTACCTGGAAAAAATTTAAAGTTCCCAAGTGGCTGAGGAGTGATCAAACATCCCTCTTTCCCCTTCAGCTCCAGCTTTGCTATTTCAGAACCACTCACAGTTTAGCTACGGAGTATTTTCTGGAACACGTAAGACCCAGATCATGTCCCTTGGCTAAATTGGTTGAGAGCCATAACCATCAAACTGTTAGCCCAGCTAATCTCTTGGGTATATGTAACCCTTTGTTATAACAAACATTCCAACAGCCAGATAGGTCCCTTCCGACCCAAACCATTCTATGATTCCATGAAATACTTAGGATGTAGGAGACACGTTTTCAACAGCCTGTTCCAAGAAATATTTACACACACGCACACACACGTGTATTTAGACAACAGAACAGCTCCAAAGATCGAAGGGAGAGAAACTCCAGCACAGACAGCAGTAGCTGTAGCACCATCTGAGACACTACAGCAGGGACATCCACATGGTATTTCCTCATTTTAATCCATAAAAAGAACAACGCAAGAGAATGATGAATCACCGAGTCAGTAAGAAACTAAGATGGTCAACGAAGAAATAACCCAGTAGGAGCTAGATAGAACCTGAACCCAGCAGTCAGGGAAAACCTGTCTGCTGGGGTAAAAAAGAGGAGGAGTGGGATAAAGAGATGGAAGAAATCTCCTTCAGCTTGGAAACAGAGCCTCTATCTCCATGGGATGGGGTGTTTAGCAGTTTGTCAGTACTAACACTCTGACTGCTTTAGCTTCTGGCCTGGGCATTAACAATGGGGAGTCGAGGGTTTTGAAAAGTGCCTAAATAATTTGTCTGAAAAAAATAAAAGGAATTAAAAGCCATCACTTAAGCATTTAAAATCATTCTGTAATTAGAAGCCATCACTCAGGCATTTTCAAATTTCCCTTCTTAAAAAAAAATAAATCTTCAGAGCAAGTTTGAGAATCTTATTTTAATTTTTCTTGAATAAATCTTGTCCAAAACAGAGCTTTCGGAAATAGATTACTTTATCATTATAATTTAATCAACAGTCATTTGAAATTAATATTCCAAACCCTCACATTCTACATGCAACAGGAATACCTCAGGAGAAAAAAAAAAAAAGGCACAGAATGCTCTGAAATTATGAAAGTTTGAACACATATTCCATATTTTAGAACATCATCATAATTCCCTCTGTGCCAACCCATTTGTCATGGTATTGTTGGCCAAGAGTTGCTTTATAGGCTCCACTAATACACACAGCCTGTGACGGGGGGTGGGAGAGGGGAGACCAGCCCTGTGTAACCACAGGAGCATCAGCTCTACCTGGAGCTTCTACATCCCAAAGATACATGTGCTGAGGCACACTGAGCAAAGCAAAACCTGAGGTAAGCCGACACAGCAGAGTCAGTGGAATCAGACACAGAAACACCAGAGAAAAAGTTTAATAAGAAGTTGAAGTTACTATAACGACATCATAGGATAAAGTGGGTTTTTTCCTGTTTTTCATTAGTCAGCAGCCTGCAGGAAGGATGAAATAGATCCTCACTGATACCTATGAACCTTACTCAAAAAGAAACATCAGTCATTATTGCCCTTCTCTCTGGCACAAAATACAAAGCAGCGTAACAAATATCCAGATGATGCTTATTTCCCTCACTTTTAGTCTTATTTTTTACATCCTCTATTCATTGCTGAACTATTGAAGAACACAGCTGGTAATTTCTACCAGGAATATTTTCAAAGATTTTGTTCACAATTTTGCCCTATGACTAGTCAAAGAAAGTAGGAGGATCCTTTATGTATGTAAATTAATATGTTTCTCTGTTTGTCATAAAATGCTGCTTGCTTGTCTTTATGAAGAGAAGCTGGAATTATCTTTCATTGTCTTATCGCACATTGCTGACACAAACTGTTCCCAACCAGTGGCAAGACCAGAACGTACAAACATGTTTTATTTTTAAAGAAAGCTGTTCCTCCCTACATGGGAACTTGGAAAGGAAAGAGGTAAAAAAAAATTCCATCCTGGAGAATATCTGACAACATGTTTAATAAATTCAAATTCATTTAATTAGATTTCTTAACTGAAATGAACCTTGAGAAACTGAAGACAAATAGCTCTGCATACTTTTTTCTAGGCAGCATGATATTTAAATGGTTTGCAAGAGGCACAAAACTGAGACTCAATCACTCAGTCCACCTTCAAGCCAGACTCTAGGTTTCTGTAAGGGGTACCAGTTGTGCACTTTCCTAAGTTGTTGTTTGTTAGTTGAAACATGTTCTTAAGAAGAGACTAAAAAGAGAAATGTTAAGTGTTGGTAACTACTATGGTGTGTATTTTTTTTTCTCCTTGCTGATAGACTCACAAGGTGATTACAGCTGGACAGAATCAGGTCAATACAACACCACAAAATTTTAAGAAAAATGTAGCATCTCTCCCCTCCTCTCTGTATTCTCCCCCTCCTCCCACTCCCCCAAAAGAACACCACTAATTGCACTTTCCACTCACCTGATTTTACTTTGAGGCTTTTCAAGAGGATTGCCACTTATAGCCTGCAATTCAAGACTGTTATTCCCTTTGCAAAAGAATCAGCTATATTGAACTGGAAATCTCGCCCTCTAACTATTTATTAATATAGTTTTAAAGGAATTCTCAGATTTTTGTTGCTAACTGCTCACTTGGGTTGAAATGTGATGCACTTGTTGGCAGTGTTGCCCCAGAGGGACTGCAGTGAGACAGACTTACTCAAGCTTCACTTGAACACAGAAATGAAAATCAATAAACAATTTGAACTTCTCAGAAGAGAATTTTTCTCCTCTAATGAATATACAAGCTTGGTTACAGCTTAATTTAAAGATTGAATTTAGTGTGTGTTTTTTCCCTGCACCAGGAGCATGACAAACACGAAGCTTCAAGTGACATGTCCCAAAGGGAGACTTATTGTTAAAGAAAAAAAAAAAAAAAAAAAAAGGCAAACAACAACAAAACAAAAAAAAATCCCTGGCCCCATGACACTGAGGTACCTTAAAAATAAGGAAAGTAACATGCAGCTGCAAACCAGACCTGCTTTGTAGGTGACTGCATAGACACCCAAAACTTTAAGATTCTGGTGGGGAAAATTTTTTAATACATATATTTTTGTTTGCTTTTATAAGAGACTGCGAATAGGGTCAGACTATAGTGCGGGGATGTAGTTGTAAATTCTCTACTAGGCTGAGGATGCTTGCAGGATAAATGTGTTTTGTGGGTTAGTTTCTCACACACACACACAGAAATCACATCTATTTATATCTTTTGTTTACAGTATTGGAGCATGTTAATGTCATTTCTGTAGAAACTAATCAAATTAATTAAATAAAGAAAATGACTGTAGAATCAATGTTTCCAAAATAAGACACTTGCACTCTGCATTAACTGTTGGAAGGGTCAGCACTGGGATGAGCTGCTTGGGTTTCTGTTTCTCAGAATTTCTGCGGAGTTATCAAAGTAAACTGCTTTCACCATCTGATAGTTTGCCTTGGCAAAGTGATTAGTTGAAAGACACAAAAGTAATTGTGTGGAGCATTTTATTCTTCATCTCATCAAGAAGTAGATTTGAATTGGAAACTTTGATCTCATCTGTGCGAACTGGAAACCAGATAAACCAGATCTCATATAAAAGTGCAAAACAACTAAGTAGCATAATAAAATGAGAGCGATCTACTTCAAAACCAGTCCTGAAAATATGATGTTATTCTGGAAAAAAGAGTGGCAATGCACATGTACTGTAACACCTGAAAGTGTGGATTTCAACCAGTTCAGTTATCTTAGTCCAATTTCTCTACAGATAAGCCCCTAGCGAATACTCTTAAGTATTCATATAGATAATAAGTAGCTTGACTTTCCAAACCAAACCAGATAGAGCCACACTTTTGTTGCAATAAAAAAAAAATCCTAAATTTCTTTAGCCTCTGAACTCTTTTTCATGTTTGTAATCTTAACACCCCACTCAAAGGGCTCTCTAAAGCTTTTCATTTATACTACAATTATTCTTTTGTCTACTGGGAACCCAGTGCAAAGATGATGTCCTGTGTGCAAGAAGCAAGCAAGCTGAATATTAATTAATGAACACTACTTAACATGCAGAGGAAGAGGAGCAACAATCAGTCGTGAGCCCTTACATATTAACTGGTAGATCATTGTTATTCTGGGAGGCATCAGAAGGCCAAATGCAGGTTACAACTAGTTTAGAAAATCTCTTTAATTAAGAAACATGAAAGTTTAAGTCTCTCATTATAAATATCTTATTGTGACCATAAAAGACTTCATTAAATGGTGTGATGGGATAGCACTTTTAATGCAGTCTGAGGTGATGAATTGGACTGAGGCTGTTAATCTGTTTGCAAGGGGATTCAGTAAACAAGCAAAACGCTGAATTTTCACTGTTTTTGTTAAGATGCAGAGAAGCAAGTTTTCCTTTTCTTACGGGCCTGGGAAGGCCACAAACAAACAAATCTCCACAAACCACACCTCTTCTCCAAGTGTGTGGGTCAGGAATTTCACAGAAACAGGAGAGTCACAGCAGTGCTCTCCCACTTGTCACCTGCCATGACTGGCGGCAGCCCTGCAGAACCAAGGAGAACATACATGTTGTTGTCTAGTACTTTTTGCTTTGCTGAATTAACTGAAGAAAAAAAGATATACCATTCCCATCAGCAAGTCTCTGGGCACATTGTTAAAGGAGACTGACCTCTGTGTTCCCATTTATCAGATGGGAAAAAGGTCTGTAAAAAGATGAGGTGTGATCTAGGGCTACTCGTGAAGCCAACACCAGATGGAAACAGGTATGGCTTTCCAGAGATGGTCTCTATCCTCATCAATATTGGTTTCTCTTTTAAGGAATTAACCTCCCCCCCCCCAATATTATTGAAGCCTATGGATATTAAAATCACAAGAAGAATACATTTTTTATAAGATTCCTACTTCAAATCTAGCACGTCCCATGACAGGAGTGTCAGGAGATCCACAGTTTTGTTACTGCATGGAACCACGCAGCAAATAAAACTAAAATAATCCAATGCATTGTAATGAAAAGAACATAATCCATTTTCAGATCTGCTTCTTCCCAATACACCTGACTATGAGAAAGAGAGAAGCTACATGAAGAATCAAATTCAGTTCTCAACTATATGCAAGGTTAACAATGGATGACAACATTGTTTTTTAGCAAAGGATGCAGCAGTGCACGTTGATGACATTTTTTTATCCTGTACAATGAGTTATATGAGACTTTCCTGCATCTGCTCTATAGAAAATATTTTCCTGATATGTTACACAAAAATAAGTATCCGCTTGCTGATGGTGAGAGTCTTCTCTGCCAAATATACTGTTTCTCTCTGAAGCATTATTTAAATAGCTTTTACAGGAATGGTTTGGACAGGCAACATCTTACAAGGATTTAACACTAAGTCCTTTTTTACATTAAGCTACATGGACATGCTTTTATGCACTATACATAGTAAAAATCTTTATTGTTTTAGGCAGTCTGGACAGCTCCAGCAACTTGAATTGAGAAATATGACCATTGATTTGGAAGACATGTACATTTGCATTTTGCTAATATCCCTTCACTAATCTGAAAAGGCAGGAATTCTTGTGGAATACTCACAGGTTTATCTCTTTCAACACAGAGCAGCGCAATGCCATGAAATCTGACTCATTTAAGGATTTTACAGTGTCATTACTTCTTATCAGTACCTGGCGCTGTTTACAAACCATTATCCATTCCTGGAGATCTTCAAGGCATGATCTGTACTTGAAGAATCTGAATCAGCCACCCCCCCCCCCCTTTTTTTTTAAAATTTTTTTAATATAGCTACCCATCTAAATATAATTATTGCAACACAATTATACCACTTGCTAAACTGGAAGCCAAATGACACAAAAAGAAAGACTGGATAAGAGTAGAAGAAGGGATGATGTTTGCAACGAATTGAAACCAAATGAGCCAGTACTTCCAAGAGCCTTCTGTGGGGAGGCAAATACTTCCACCAAAACTAAACTCCCATTGACACAAAGGGAGCTGAAGTTGGCCAAGAACATTTTAAAATTCTCACCAGTGATGGAAAAATCACCAGGTGTCACTGTTATGTATCAGTATGTATGTCCAGCTTTTCTAATTTAAATTTTTCCTCACAGAAAAATATATTCCTTAGAAAAGCTGGACAGAACATCAAACATTGGGAAACAAATGTGGTGACGTTCAGGCCACAACAAGCCAGAAGTCATTCTCAGGATTATATACTAAGACTAGGAACAGAACAGAAATGTGAAAATGGGCCAATCACAATTCATTGTAGCTCACATCTGATTCCTTCCCCTCCCCTAACTTTACAAACTATCAGCTTTCAGAGAATCTTCTAATTTTTGAAGCTACCTGGGAAGTTCTGCTGCACTTGTTTACTTACAAAAATAGAAAGAAAAAAAATCCCACCAAACCTTACAATGCTTTAAGTCTTTCCTTTTTTTCCCCCCTGCCT
>NW_010133329.1:0-33504 GCF_000699245.1 Pterocles gutturalis | reverse complement strand
ATATATATATATATAAAAATCTAGCTATTACCAAATTTTCTGTCTCATACTTTTTTTAAGTGTGGATAGAGGTCTGGATTTCTCAGGGGCTCCATACAAACTGCTGTCATCTACTGTCAACGACACACCATGCACTGGTACTCAACAGTTTCCTGACAGTCCCCTACCACACCTTGTGAAACTGGGATCTCAGTAATGTGGGAAAAAAAATAAATAAGATAGTGCAAACTACAGCTTCTGTGAATGTGAGGGTTTATCATGATTTGGGCCTGAAAGAGGAACTTGCCTGCTGAGAGCAGCTAAGTGGTGCCTGCTTGAGCTACATCTGTGGCTCCATGGCACTAGGAAGTCTCTCACTTACTCAAGCAGAATTAAATTTGGGAGAAGGAAGCGTTTCACCTGCAGTGCATTCATTGACCCAGATTCACAAATTTTGGTCTACAAGTGGACACACTCTTACAGTATACATTAAAACAACAAGATCATGTTTAAAATTAGTCCCAATAGCACAGGTTGCGCTACACGCTTATTTTTTTCGGTGTGCTCTGTCTTTGAGTCTTAAGTTTTTTGGACATCTAATAAAGCAAACACTTGACTGAAATTTTTCCGGTGGCAGCCACAACATCTGCCTCTTCCCATTGAAGATGGGAGTACAGGATGGAGTACAGTCTCTGTGACACTTTTTCCTCTCCACTGGTATTATAATTTTCCTCCACTATCCGGTATCTTATTTTCTGAATACTAGCTGGCAGATCTCCTACCTTTCTCACTAAGGAATAACATCAAAAGGTTTTTAAAGGGGGAGACAGACTCTTCCCCTTGCACTCTGTTGCATGTCTCATCTTCATCAAGCTAAGAGGAAAGAAAAGAAATTTAGTATATTTTTCTATTATATGGTGTTGAATAGCTTATCTATTATCTAACAGCAAGTAGTTGTGTTAGTAATATTCATTTAGCAATAATGAGATTCCTTGTAATTTGCTTTTTGGCTCTACTTACTAAGAATTAGCTCTAGTGAGCAGCAACTTGTTTCCATTACATGTGTTTAATTTTAATACGCTTACAGGGATTAACAGCTCAGCAATTGCTGACAACAGAGTACTATAACAAACAGGGTTAAATCATACAGGAAAACACTAATCAAATACTTTGATGCATAGAGCTATATTTCAGAAAATGTATCGTTCATCCAGCAAAATTTGACCAGTTCAGAGACATTATTTGGCAGGGAAGGGATTCCTATGATGTTCTAGTACTTCTTGATTTGAACTCACATCTAATTGTATAATGCCATAAAGCACATGAACAATTGCCAAGGTCACTCCAGATAGCCTTATTGCTTTTTTTATTCAAGGAGATAGCCCTTCAATAGTGAGAAATATGATATCCAGGAATTCCAGCTTGCCCTCATGTAATCTCCTTCACAAAGTACAACAAAGAACAATCGTGTGAAGCACAATGACCTCGGATGCTTGAAAGCTCTCAAGCTATTTATGAATGTGGAGAGACTAAGCATACATTCAGGATGAGGAAACCAGAAAGAGCCCATTTTAGTTGTGAATTATTTTTGTATGAGGAAGCTTTAGCAGAAAACAAAAATTACAAGTACTGGGATAGTCAAGTCAAAGACATGCACACTCATTTTAGCTTTAGTTCTGAGAGAGCATCATACTTCTTCAGAGATGAGCAAGAGCAGACATGACACACAGTGTATATGTCCTTGAGAAAATTCACACGTGTGACTATGAGGAGTCCTTCTATACCTGTATCAGTGGAGATCTAAAACAATAAAGAGATTTCTCCTAGCATTACTGTAATTATAACAGATTACTCTGTTTTGTGAACTGGAAGCTCTGTTTACTGAAGGAAAATAAGCATATATTATTTCTTCTTGGTAAGTAATCTGCCTATGTATGCGGTTTACTGTCAAGCAAGAGATTGCATACTAGATTATCCATGTCAAATGAGTCGTAATGTGTCCATTCCCCAGATAATACATGTTAATACGTCTGTGATTGTGTGTATGCATGCATGTCTGGATAGCAATCTTTTCTACAGACTGACAATATTAAAAGGAGAATTTGTGTTCTGGACCAAAAGAACTGTCTGTGCTACACGTATTTGCCACTCAACTGCTGTCAAATAGAAAAAAAGCAAAGAAAAAGCACAATTTGCAGTTGTAACTATAATTCTGTGATTTACAGCATCTGCAGTCAAATGTGTTATCATCACTGTTGTATGCTATAAAAAGTAGCTGCTCATATTCCCTCCACCCTGAAAATGACTTCACCGCTAGGAGTTCTAAATCACAAAAACCATTATTTTATGCATACTCTCAGGAAACAGGAATCACCAGGAAATTTTGCACTGGAAAGAGGTAGATGCAGTGAAGGCCAGAAAATATCATGGAAATGTTATACGCAGGAGCAAATGTCAGAGAGATTAGGAAGTGAAATAATAGATGCTTAGAAACGTCAGTCCAGAGGAGGGCAAATTTAAATTTGTTAATTTTCTCTACATTAACATGGAGTTTTAAAGGGGAGTATACTGAGAAAGCAGAGGAGACCCTATATGTGAGAACTGTGTATAATTCAAACTAGACAAATACTAAATTCTGAAGTAACATCTCCATGTAGGATTCTGTTGACTATATAAACCAGGGCCATTGTGGTTTATGATGTCAAAGGGACCTAGGAGAGTGAAAAAGCCTTTGAAACTATGCTTGCATGTAATACACAATACTTTAAAAATAATTTTGGAAGCCCTTTAGAATTCATTTCAAGGTTTTGGATGGGGTATCGTAGATTATTTTTTTTTTTTTTAACTTCTAAGAATACAAAATTAACTTCCCTTACTTTTTTGAATAAAAGTGATTTTATGTTTGAAATAAAGAACTCTGATTTTTTGTATAATTTGAAAGTCACTGCCAGACTTCATTACATAGTTTGTACCTTATGGTATCAGTCCAAACATGCAGTCATCATCTTCTGTTGTTACTGCACATGGAGTTCTCTCTGAAGCACCGTGGCTACATTGAGAAAGAGAAGGGATAGTTCAGGACCTAGAAAATGGCAACGTGGGTACACAATGACAATAAACTCCACTGGAGACTCTAGAAAAGCATCTAGTAATCACAATTGCTGCATTTCCAGTAAGGCCTAGTTAAGGGTCAGTCTTTACTTCATTTAGGAACTACGCCTCTAAAGTCTTACAGTCCCATTATGTGCTTCTTCATTAAGACACTACAGTGACCTGGTAACTGGATACAATACTAGACAGTAACTTTCAGATACAAATTTCAGTTCTCAACAGACAACTGTTCTTTTGAAGATGTATTTTATTTTCAGTCTGTTTCTGGATTCTGTTTTAATCATACACCATCCCAAAATAAGGAGTGTGTGGCACTATGTTGCATGACTGTATATACAGGTGGCTGCACCTAAGCCTTACAAGACAGATAGGTTTGCTCTTTAAATTGTAACTTTACTGAGGTATCAAGGTCACACACTGTAGAAAGATTTTAAAATTGGGAATGTGAAGTCATATCTCTCATACTTAGAAATGAGAAATTACCTCTAAGGTAATACTAAGTATTATGGATAGAGGATGAATGGCTAAAACAAACATTACTGGCACCTTTATCCTTACTTATCTGTGTCAATTGATGAAACAACAAGAACAAAAAAAAGCTCAATTATGTGAAGTACAGTCAAGACTGCTGAACATTTACTTGTTCAATACCTGTTTAATGCTGAGGTGCCAAAGACAATCACACATGAAGATGTTGAAGTAACTTGTACTCCAGATGAGCTCAGTGTAAGCTGTTTACTTTCCAGAGTTTAATACACAAGTTAGGGAGCAAGTCCTCACCTTCTTATCTCAAAATAAGGCATTATAATGTTATCATTAAAACTGTTAAAAAATATAAACCACCATTTTCTTCTTTTCTCCTTACCATTAAAATATAAACTGCTATTTTCTTCTTTTATCCTTTTAAATTGCATGATATTTTTCACAGAGCTCTCTGTGATATTTTAGTCAATACAGTCAGTAAAATTTTTAAATGTGTGACAAAATATTTTTTTCAAACAAGATTAGTGTGTGTTCTATGCATTTTCATGCTGCACTGCAAAACTTCCTCTGTTTCACATCCTTGGATGTCTATGTTTTGCGAATTCACAAAGAAATACACAGATAATCAGGTTAGGACACGAGGAGAAGGCAAAGAAGGCTAAAGAACAAATAATCTCCTTCCACACCACTTTCACCTTTTGAAGTAATAAGGTCTCCATTACCATAGGATTTCCGTACATTGCACTTTTTAATTTTTCTACTCATTGGTGTAGGACATCACAATTTTCCCCAATTTACGTTCCATGGCTGGGTATATGGAGATTTGCAAAGGTAACTAAGTACCTCTGTTTTGTTGGAAATGAGCAATCTAAATACCTTCGAGAATTTAGCAGTTCACAGTACAGCACAGATATGAACCCTGATCTCTTAGGCGGCAAGCTAGTACCCTACGAAGGGTGTTATGCTGCTTTATTTCACATAATGCCAACAATTAAGAAAAATAGCTCAGGAGTCTTTCTCCAGCCTGAGAGCAAGAGTCATGGCCCAGCTTATGATAATACAATTACTTTTCCTTAAAAGAGCAGCTGTGTCCACACCGCTCTAGTGGTAACCATCTCTGGTGCTTGCTAACCCTTGAACTGTGCCTGGGTGCCTGTGAGGATGCTAGCTGGCGTGGGTCTAAACTGTGCTACGGTGCATGCTAACAAGTAAACAATGATTAGAGGACACTCTTCGGGCCTATGCCCTGGATGTATTTAATATGCTAGTGTAGATGTAGCCAATTAAAGCAGCTACAAGCCTCCTAAGACAACAGTATTTGAGAAAATAAGCAAGATTGGGAACTTCCTCCCATGTTGGTAGATTTATCTGCTTTGGTCTCTGTGTATAGCACTGCGTCCAGACTATTTTCTGTTAAACTCTGTACAATGGATATCATGTCTCTGTGTGCAATGAACATGAATAGCAAAATACCTTTTCTCTCCTCCCTTCTGCCCCTCCACACACGTACACACACTCCAACTCAGTTGTCAGGAAAAACAAAACAATTCTGTGAAACAAGCCAATTCAAAGTAATACAATGAGTCTGCCAAAATAACCTGTAAGAATGATGAGGAGGAAATGGTTTCACTTTTTTGCTTTATCCAGGGGGTGCCCTTGCATAACCTGTTCACTGTGCGCAATAGCTCAGTTCCAGCCTCATGCAAGGCAGAGCTGAAAGTAATGCTGAGATCATAGTTTAAGATAAAGGTTGTTCAAAAACCCATGTTTTCTAGGAATCAAGAAAAACTTCTCTCTCTTTGTGTTGAAGTGTTTTAAAGTGCTTATGAAAAACACACGGTACAGTGGTCTCCGGAAAACTGTGAGTCTGAAGCTGGTAACCATGTATTCAGTACCAAGGGCTCATAAAAAGCTAGTATGTTTCTGGTTATAAACATGTACTGCAGCTTAGTGACTTAGATCCTATGAACTCTTGCTTGAGTTTTCTGAACACTGCATTTGATTCAAACGTTGCTTATATGAATTGACTAGGCTGAGCAGATGGATCTAGTACCTCTATTAAAAATTGACTTTATTAGGTGAGACTAATGATAGTGTTGGGGTTCTCTCCAAATGTCTCCGTTACGCTGCAGGAAATGCAGTATCCATTTGGCGTCTGCACTGAGAAATGAGGATTATCAGCCTTGCCAAGGATACGGTTTTAAGGATTTTGAAATGGCCACAAAAATAATGAATGAAAAAACAAATTCATGTAGGAATTGATGAAAATGCACATTTTAAACAAGCTACTTCAGCTCTCAGAGGCATGTTTGAACACAATCTTGTCCCCTGCACCTTGAGTCTCAGCTGGCAGAGAGCAGCATGCTGGCCCAGCCGCCTCCACAAGAGGGACAGTGCAGCAGGCTGACACAGAGCTCTCAGTACTGCTGCACTAGAGCAGTCTCTGCCACCTTTATGTTCAGCCACTAAACCATAATCCCATTTTCTTTTTTAACCTGCCTAATCCTTCCAATCTCCTTCAATAAATCAGTTCACTAAAACCTGAAGGGCATAGGCTTTTCCTCTGAGATTTTGTGAATGAAGAAGCTAGGGAGCAGTGATGCTAATGTTTCCCACTTCATACATCTGCAAAGGGATGGGAACAAAATGAGCCACCCCGTTAAGTGACCTCTTGTTACTCCAGGGAGAGTTCTAGGAAAGCAAACTGGCTTTAAGAATTTTGAAAACAACACCTTTTTCTAAGTCTTGTTTGTAAGCCATTCAAGCCATTCAAGTTTGTAAGCCTCTTCAATTTGGTTCCATAAAATGTTTATTCTTTTATATGTTTCAGGGTCCTGCTGTCCTTAACAGAAAGCTTTTATTTCCTTTAATTGCTTGAAAATATATTAGGGCAAAGGGGAGCAACAAACTGCTTTATATTTTGTTGTAAATTCCTCCATTGATTTCTGAGATGATAAACTGTTTGCAGTATACCCATAAATACACTCATTAAAGTGAAGATTACTGATGATAAGATCAAAATCTCAGTGCAGTATCCAGCTATCTCTAAGAATATCATAATGATTCTCCTTTGGGGCAATACTCTGACACAGCAACATAAATTCAAAGGAATATGTAAAAAGCATAAATCAAGCCATGTTTTTTCTGCTTCCATTGATTGTCTGAATTCACTACAACACAACAAACGAACTAAATATCTTAGAGATGTTTACAGACGTTTTAGAAACTCCTGGATCAGGAAGAAAGAAGAATAGATATGAACCATTGTCTAAGGTGAAACAGAATTATATCTTTTAGAGCTTCTGAAATACTGCAGTACATTTGTATGGAATTATAAACTTCCATTTTTCTGAACTCTACTTTTCCGGACCAGAAGATAAGCTGAGAGCTTACTTTCTCTGCTGGTACCACAATGAAATGGAAGGAGAAAATAAAAGGAAAGTCTTAAAAATTATATTCCTGTATGTATGTGAACCTCCAGGTTCATGTTTCTGGCCCAAAGTGGCTATCAGTCTACCGTATTCCATTAAAAGGTGAAAGCTGTAACAAACTAGACATTTTTAGATATGCAGTGATGAAAAATTCAGGAGACTCTTGAAATTCACTATTGGGGTTCTGATATAAAGACTCATCTTTATGTCAGGTTCCCTGACACTTATTAATTAGCAATGTTTTCAAAGTGAATGAAGTTTTGATATGGTGTGGGATGACACTGAGACCTGACATGTGAGAAGTCAAATGTTTTCTGCTCCCATTTTCTTTAAAAGGAACAGTGTGATTCCCAGCTCTTTCTGCAAATGCCCAAGGATGTCTATGTGTTTAATGTAGTTGGGTTCAAAAGGTTAAAATTAACATGTTCCTGTGTTGTTGATTAAAAAAAAAACCTCAGGATACTGATCGATACACACTTCTGTGACACTTTTTGTAAATATTACAGCTATGTAGAATATTTTGCAGCTATTCCTTTGAAATTTTTTATTCAGTTGAAAAGGATTGCTGTTGCTCTCACTTCTCTTGTGAATGATGTTATAGACAGGTTTTTGCATTATGTTGACTGACCATCCAGTTCCTGAACAGAGGAAAATGATGGCTTGCTTAACTGAGAGGTGCAAGCAGAATTGCATGTGACTTGCAGAAGATGAATTATTCTCTGAAGAAAGATAAGAATCATTCTCTGAGAATTATTTCAAACAAGTTTAAGAAATATATTAAATCTAAAAAAAAAAAACCCAGCAGATTTAGATTAAAGTAAAAAGTAAATAAAAACCACAACTGCTGTGCCATGAAGTACAGCAAGTTAATGACAAGTGGAGGATTCTAATAATGTCTGCCCTTACCAATCACATTAATTGCTTTTATATTTATTTTATGAAAAATACCACAGTAAACTTATGACTAGTGGGAAAAAGAATTAGTCTGGTTTTAAAGGGGGGATGGGAAGAAGCTATGTTTGTTTTTTTTAGTGTTAGCTACTTCAGTAAAAAGAGATTTTGCGTTAGAAAGCTGACTTTCAGAAAGCCCAAGAAATCTAATTCAATTTACATTAGAAGTTTTCTTGCATAACTTGTCCTTATTTAACTTATATGCACAATTTGAACTTTTAATGGCTACAGAGATTAATTTATGACTTAAGCTAGTGTACAGAACTGCAAATTAACCCATTATATTAATGATTTTGCATTGAGTTTTGCTATCTTCAGAAGATTTTATTACTTCCCCATTGTCCATGAGATATGTTTGTAATGAATGGAAGCTGTGAGAATTTATGTCTAAGCAAACAGATTCTCCTGAAAGAGTACATAAAACGTGTGTCTTCCTTGACTGTAGTGAATTGCTGTTCATTCCTTTTGGCAGTGGTTTCTTTATTGTTAGCTTTTTGGGAAGCTTTTATCAATAAAGTTTTCTCTATGTGCCTTAGAATAGGAATGCATCTAGGAATAAGTCCTCCTGTGCTCTTTCTGAGCCAGTTTTGGTCAATCTAATACTGAAGTGATTTAAAGAATTATCTCTACCATCAGGGCTGACTTGAAAAAGCAGTGCTAAGGTCCAACTTCCTTCTTTCCTGCACAGCTCTCTTCTATTTTATTTTTGTCTTTTATTTGACATTGTAGTCTCACAAGATGCAGCTACTACATTGAGATGAATGAGTATTTATCGAAAGGCTTAAAGCTCCGTTTAGGAAAATATTAACAAATCTTCTTTACTAAGGGATTTGCTGTTCAAAATTCAAATTCTTGCATCTTAAAAGTAATTTCCAGTATAGTTTCACTTGCTTATTGACCGAATTTCCTGCTCTCCAGTAGCACACTACCTATCAAGGGCGGCCCCAGACATCCTGCATGACTCTGGCCCTGACTGCAGAGCGGACTGGGTCCTGAGTACAGGGCTGCAGCCCACTGGGCCAGTTGCATCAACCAGCAACTTCTTGCCCTTTCCCCATGAAAATTATCCAGAGAGAATTTTAAAATTCTTGGTTTTCTCTTCAAATCACCAAAATCCTCTGCAAACTGGACCTGCTTGTACAGTTTGGGGCTGAAAGGATCTGCTGCTTCTGACTTCATCAAGGCACAGCCCACCTCAGAGTGAGAATGCAGGGGAAGGCTCAGTCTGGGCACAGAGCTGTTACCCTCCTGACCATGTTCTCACCATGATGGTAAGGAGTCCCTTTTACTCACACTCTGTTAACCTTGCCTCTGTTTTTGCACAGTGGTTCAGTGACACCAGGTAAAGAGACTTCTAGCTTGGTGGCTAAGGTACTCCCAGGCCTGAGAAATGGAGATTTGACCTCCTTAAGGTAATTTAAACCAGATTTACCACTTCCCAGGCAACTTTATACAGTAATCACTGGACTGCTGTAAGAAAGGTAAGGCACACCTTGACCATTAAAAACAGTGGAAACATCATTTTATTTGGAAAAGTAGTACTTTCAGTGTGTAACATTCTCAAACCACATCAGCTCAGCTGGGTCACTTCAAAAATTAGTAAGGAATACTTATGGAGGTATTCATACTGTCTAATTTTGGCCTTTGGATTTAAGTGTTTTAAACTGACCTTCACTGGTACCGGTTTCTCTCCATTAACTACAAGAGGAACTTCAGCATGCAGCTTTAGTTGCCTGAATTATACCTTTATCATGTATTTAAAATAGAAAGTAGGACTAACCCCTCTGGATTCTCAGCCTCACTTAAAGAGCTGGTACGTTGGTCACACTGAGGTCTTTAAGAATTTACACAGAAACAGAAGTATGAGTGTCTGGAAAATGTCTCAGACCAGTGGAGACCAGTGCCTTCAGGGCTTGTTTTGAGGGGATCTGAGTGGGGAGCAAACAAGTCAGAAGAGACTGGAGTGGAAGTCTGACCATAGCTAGGAAATGACAGAGTCTTCCTACTTGATAAAGATTTCCCATTATAAACAGAATGCCGCTCGTATCATTTACTGTCCTCTCACAAGTGCCAAAAAATTCAGCAAAAGACAAACAGAAAAATGGACCAACAAGACACAAAAATTCTATTGGATGCCTTTATGTTATGTAGAAGCTGAACAGAGGTGACAGATGCTGAATCCACTTAGAACTTGCATCTGACAGACTGTTTCAGGTAGAAGAAATTCAGACAGTACAAAATAGGCATCTGTGTAAAAGGCTTGAGGGATGTTTCTACCTTTGCATAGGTCTCTGCTTCAAAGCATCTGAACACTCTCAAATTAAAAGAGCACTGCTGTTGTCCTACCTGCTCTGAAGGTTTCAACCTATGCTGATAGTGTCTTATGCAGACTGTGGCAGGCACTACACATCATGCGTAGTTAAGATGATAAAAAGCAAGTTTTAGGATGGATCTGTAAAGCACGTATGGGGCGAAGCATGGAAAAGCATATGTTCTTGAAAAATGCCAGGCTTAACCAGAAGTAATTTTAATGTATTATTACAGTAATAATAATACCCAGAAAAGCCTCTTCTCAGTATGCATAGACTTGAAACTGAAAGGAGTGGAAAGCCTGTCTGAGTAAAGCAAGTGACCCAGATCGAACTACTCGCTAGCTATCAGGCCATCAGTCCCTGAAGTATTCCAAACACTCACTGAAGGCAACAGGAAGCTCTGGTCCAAGGCAGTAACCCTGAAAACAAAGATGTGTGCAAAATGCACTTACCATATCCCTGAAATATTAGTGCATGCATCTGTGATTTAACTGCACAGTTTTAAAGACCTGCTCACCACCCACCACACGGTAAAATTTCTGTATTGATTACTTGGCAGTAAGTGCTGTTGTTACTGTTGCCATGGTTCCCTTCCCACTACATAGCATCATGCCTTTTACACTCCTAGTTAAATACATTTCTCCAAGTGAGTTCTCATTACAAGGGTGAGACAAAGGTTGAGGCATTAAACAGGTCCAGGGTGATTACTTACATTGCCCATGTCACTAGCATTAGTGTTTTCAGTGTCAGTCAGGTAAAATCTGAAAAAGTTAATTAAAGGTCCTTTTAAGAGAAAAAAATAATTTTTGTATTCCTCTTTCTTTGATCAGTTTCAGAGCCATCAGCAGCCTTCACAGTTCCTTTCCTCTTTTACAATTATTTAAAAGAGGAACTTTTTTCCTGTTTACAGGCATCTTTGTTACTAGATCACCTAAATTATTCTCAAATCTTGATAAACATACAAAGTCCTCAGTAAAAACGAATATGTTCACTAAACTTCTTAGATTACAGAGCCTACTCTGAGGACATAAAGAAAATGAGAGAAGGAAACTCTGGGACACCTATGAAAATTAAACAGATTACAGGCTGTATAACTATAAAAAGATCAGTGTCTGTAATAATGCTTCAAACTGAGGAAGGCAAGCACTGTCTAAAAGGTTTAACGTTGCCTGCTTATTCATCTGTCTTAGCTCTGGGTGACAGGTTTCAGACAGAAGATTTCTGGAAAAAAAACCTGTCAAAATTACAGACAACTGGTGAGATCACTTGGAGTTGGGAAAAGTTTATTTACCCAGTTCTTCATTAACAATAGAGCTGCATTGCGGACGTCTGGAATATAGTTTAAATTTAAAGATACCTACTGATGTTGCCTCATTTAAACATCAATTTTGAGAAAAAAGACAGTTCTCAAAAGCCAAAGATTATATCATTCTTCTAGTGTAGAAAAAGACTTGGTGTTCAGTTGCAGAGAACTGCAACTGGAACCAGAGTCAGAACATTTTCAACTAAATGTATCTTCATCTAAACATAATGTTTCAATAGAGTGAAATTTGTTTTGAAGAGAAGTATCAGTTGCAAGAAATGTTTTGACAGGAAGGTTTAAGAGGTCATGGTTCCTCTAGGCATTTCCAAACAGAAGTAAGAGGGAACCAGACTGAAAACAACATGTGCTAGCCAAAGGCAGGTATTTTGAGGCATTTCTGTTAGTAAATACATATTTGAAAGTTTTCCATTTTTGTTCCAGGTCTGAATTTTCAGAAAAAGACATGAAACATAATTAGGTTCTACCAGCCTGTCCTACTAATACTTATTAATGTTTGGCTTATGTATCAACCAGGGGCCAAACCAGACCAGAGCCTTACATTGCAGTGCCCACAGAGCATGCAGCAGAAAGATGCTGGCTAGGTAAAGGGGGGAAGGTCAAACTGCAGCCCTGTGGCCTAGCTTATCATCCTGATTTCCATCATCACTAAACCATACTGCCTCCCATAGCCCTGGCGGTGACCTCAGGGAAAGACAAGGTGGAAGAATGAGGTAGCTGTGTTTACCAGATAGAAAACAGATCATTATGGAGATGTGTTTGAAATTCAATAGTAGCCACAAAGGAAAAAAAAAAAAAAAAGGACAAAGACAAACTTTGACCTATGATAACTGCTGAATCCCATTTCAAAGGCAGAGTTTGAATGCACAGATGCTTACCTTTTTACCTCCAACATTCTTCACTAAGGTCCACTGTAATTAAGGCAGAAGGTTCATAGCACAATAAAACCCATGAGCTCATTAATCTGTAAAGACTATAGGGATCTATAAGTTTTCTTCCATTTTTCTTTTGGTGACTGTAGGAAGTTGACGTTGTCCAACTGAGGGATCAAACCTATGCATCTCTCAGTTCTGATTTACAACTGAAACTGTGCTCCTAGAAAAGGTTAGCAAAATCACTCTCAGGATGTAGGTGATCAAATTAGCAGAGTGTGATATGAATTGCACTTCTCAGCTTAGAGTTCATCCCCTCTAAACAAATAGCTTAATTTACAGTCAAGTGTCCTTCAACAAGATGTCATATAATATAAAACAATCTTCTTACAGGCTTTCTTAATGATGGCAAGAACACAAGAAACAATCATATTCCAGAGCTATTATTCCATGAGTAGAAAGGATCATAGTATCATAGAATGATTGGGTTGGAAGGAACCATAAAGATCACCTAGTTCCAACCCCCCTGCCATGGGCAGGGACACCTCCCACTAGACCAGGTTGTTCAAAGCCTCATCCAGCCTGGCCTTGAACACCCCCAGGGATGGGGCATCCACAGTTTCCCTGAGCAACCTGTTCCAGTGCCTCACCACCCTCACAGTGAAAAACTTTTTTGTAATATCTATTCTAAATCTACACTCTTTTGGCTTAAAACCAATACCCCTCATCTTATCACTATGCTTCCCAATAAAGAGTGCCTCCCCATCTCTCCTGTAGGCCCCCTTGAAGTACTGGAAGGCTGCAATAAGATCTCCCTGGAGCCTTCTCTTCTCCAGGCTGAACAACCCCAACTCTTTCAGCCTGTCCTGGTGCAGGAGGTGCTCCGGTCCTCCGATCATTCTTGTGGCCCTCCTCTGGACTTGCTCCAACAGGTCCATGTGTTTCCTGTGCTGAGGACTCCATGGTTGGATGCAATACTCCAGGTGGGGTCTCATCAGATCAGCGTATAGGGGGAGAATCACCTCCCTCAACAGACTGTTTACACTTCTGCAAGCTGTAAGTGCACATTGGTGAGTCATGCTGAGCTTCTCATCAGCCAGCACCCTCAAGTCCTTTTCCTCAGGGCTGCTTTCTAGGCATTCTCCTCCCAGCATGTATTTGTGCTTGGGATTGCCTCGACGCACATGCAGGACCTTACACTTGGACTTGTTGAACTTCATGAGGTTTGCATTCAGCCACCTCTCAAGCCTGTCAAGGTCCCTCTGGATGGCATCCCTTCCCTCCAGTGTGTTGACCACACCACACAGCTTGGTCTCACTGGCAAACTTGCTGAGGGTGCACCCAATCCCTCTGTACATGTCTCTGACAAAGTTGTTAAACAACACTGGTCCCAATACTGACCCCTGTGGAATGCTACTCATTGCTGGTCTCCAGTTGGACATGCTGGCTGTCACCAATCAGCTCCTTTCTTTCCATGTGCCTTAGCATAATTTCCAGGAGGTTCTGCTCCATGATCTTACTAGGCACAAGGGTGAGACTGACCAGCCTGTGGCTCCCTGGGTCTTCTTTCTTCCATTTTTAAAACTGGGGGTTATGTTTCCCCTTTTCCAGTCAGTGGGAACTTCACTGGTCTGCTACGATTTCTCAAATATGATGGTTTGTAGCTTAGCAACTTCATCCACTAGTTCCCTGAGGACATATGGATGGACCTCATCTGGTCCCATGGACTTGTGCACCTTCAGGATAACAGAGAACAAAAAGGAAAAGTTGTTAATAAAATAAACATGAGTGAAATTATGCAGGGAGCTAGTATTTTCTAAAAGCTATTTGCAATAATGACAAAAGGTGCTATGTGAAACTGGAGTGTGTTTAGGAGTTAATGAAAACAAAAACCAAAGAGATCAGACAAGTAATGTGATGTACAGATTCTTTCTATATGTTCCATTAAGATGAAATCCCTTGACTGGAGTGAAGTAACTGTGGCAGTATGAAGACTAGATCATAAAGAGTTACACCCAACACACCTTAAAAAAGTTTGTAAGCCTACCTGTCATGAGAGGGAAAGCTACTGAAATGGCTTTCACATTTAGACAATAGACACAGATGAAGAAGCCAGAGCATCCCTCAAGAATACAGGATATACTGTGATCCAAACATGACACAGTCTGCTGAAACACACTGCTTTAAGGGTGCTGTGAAACCTCATAAAGTGCCAATGGCAGCATTAATCTGCTTGAGAGCTGGCACCTTCTTGTCTGTGCTTTTTTTTTTTGACAACTGAGACCCAGAAAAATACTTTTGTTCATAGCATTTATGTCTGACAGGACATGACATGGTCCTTCTGCCACCAGTCCAGCAGAACTCAAGAAGATTGTTCTTCACTGTATAATGCAAAACACAGCTACCACCTCAGGTGAGTGAGAGAAATTGTGGTGTATGAAAAGAGATCTGTTACTATGTCTTTTATTGTGATAGTGCTTAGAATCATTAATTAGTAATATTTGCCTTACCGCAATGAGAGCTATGCTCATTTTATTAACGGATTATTTGTAATCTTGGACCTGAATCCTGCCATCACTTCTGCATGTGCACAGCTCTTCTGTAAAAGAAAACTTCACAGAAGTCACTAGTACTACTCACATTAAGAGTTAAGTGGATATTTAAAGTTACTAAGACTAGGACGTTGGCATAGTCTTTTTTGTGTAATGGCAAATTACAGTAGCTCTGACAAAGTTCTGTAAAATACCTAGTGGAAATTTGCTAAACAAAGAAAGCATAGACATTGAAAGCCTAAATCACCCCTAGATTTTGTCAACACTTCTAATTTTACAAATACCTCAAAAGGTGATACCTCTCACTCCCTAATACTCCTCACTTTTTTAGCACATGTAACTTGGCAAATGGAGTCACAGGAGCCTTTACTGGGGAAAACTGCTGTGATCATATGTTCACACAAAAATAACATGTGAGAGATATGGCCATTTTTCTATTAGGGTGTAGGTATGTGCTTTAAAAGGAAATTGTGTACCACTGTTATTTGGAAGTTTACTTGTGGGATAGCTATCCACCGTCTTTTTACTGTACAACCATTGCTTTGGCCTTGAGATGCATGACATACATCTCACTGAGAGGTGTCCTACTCATTAAGACCCCTTACTGATCCTGTAACATCAGATCTGCTGCTACTCCAGTTTCATCCCACAAAACCAGTCTCTGAATTGCAGGCTCCAAATAAAATGGTTCAACAGCATCCTTCTCGTCGTCTTGTTAGACCTGAATTTCTTACCCAGCCAAAGTGTCCCATTCTCTACACTAGGGCCACCCTGTTGCTCCCTACAAGCTACTTCTTACAATCATTCTATTTCTTGTCCATAATAATATTCTCAAAACAGAGCTAATACAGAAACCTCGTGACACAGCAAAACGTGAAAAAGAATATAATTAGGAGGCAGATAAATGAAGATAGATTGTCAGAATTAACTACTTTTCCTTTATCCTACAGAAGGAGAAGAGAACTTACTTCTTGCAAAGTTCATCACTTGAAGTTTCTGTTAACACAGAAAGAAAAAAAATAGCCTAGAAAAGAAAATTACAAAGGATAGTTAAACATCTACCATTAGCATAAGAAAGGTTATTTCACCGAGAGAGGGGAATTCCAGCCAGTTGCTGTCTGTTTATAAAAAATATATCGTTAACATATAAAAACCAAGAACTTTTTTTGAACAGAAAAAAACCCCACATTTTAAAATGTGAAAATAAAAACATAAGAAAATAAAAACACTTAAATGTTGTAACAAGAGTCTCTTACTTGGCGAACGAACAGAAACAAAGTACCCTCCAGCAAACAGTCATGCAGCAGTCATAAAATTCATTACCACTTACAAAGCACCACAGGGCAGCTTCCATTTTGCACTGGCCTGTAACAAGGGAAAATACACTGAAGATCCAGAGGTGCTGAGCTACTGCAACAGTGAGGCCACAAGCATGGAGCAAGGATGGAGAACTAGAGCATCTCTGCTTCTGCCTATAAGTGAAGAAACCACTCTGAAGGTGTAACAGGGTAGGTCCCTTTTTACCAGGCTCTAAGTTAGTAGATAATACAGATATGAATTTGGGAGGAAGTGGAATAAAGTGAGGGGCACTACTGAGGAGAATGGCACTATAAAACAATTGAAACAATGAGGAAAAAATGTAATTAGAAAACTTTATTATACCATAGATGAAAGTCACAGAAACTATCTGAGAAGACAAAGATTAAATAGAATTTAAAATGACCATTTTATCTTGCACAGTGATATTAAAGTGCACAGTAGTATAAAATGTTCCAATGCAAGCTGAAATTTCAGATGGCCTAGGCATTCCTAATGCAAAATAGATTAAAGAAAACAGTCCCACTTTTAATATTAATTCTTTCTGCAAATGATCTTGCTCACTTATGTTTTCCTAATGTGACAATAAAGAAAACAAAGGAGATATTTCAAATGTAGTTCAATCATACAGTTTCCCCAAGCAAAGAATTCACTTCAAAAATAGGTCACAACTCACACATTTTCAGCGAGAAGAACAAATTTTCTGTGCTCTACATTGAGGCGTTATTCACAAGCAGATCCAGAGGCTGCTTTCAGGACCCTGTTCTTCAATCTGTTCCGTATGAACAATGCGTTCATCTGATGCATGGACACTTCCTCCAGACATACAGCTTGTTTAAGACTTTCTCACCCCTCCCTTTCCTGAATTACTTGTTCCCACTATCAACCTGCTGTTGACTCCATTCATCAGAATGACAAAGCTCATCATGGAACGAATTCAATCAATGAAATTATTCATTTAAAAAAATGGAATCCAAAACAAAAACTGTTCTTCGGAGGGCTTAATTTAGTCCATATCCTTTCACAGAGGAAGTTGGATGAAGGTGAAGGGAGAAGTATAGAAACCTCTTAAAATAGTTTTGCCCCAGGAGAAATTGTAAGGTTGAATCACAGCCACAGTGAGACTCTGCCAAACCCAAGGAGATGTTCCTTTCTTGTGTCCATCCTGCACATTGCAGTGGTGTGCAGACATGCCCAGGCTAGCTTCACACAATATTCCCAGCAGGATAAATTAGTTTCAAGCTGCTTTGGGTAGGCTGCTTCCACCTTCCCACCTAGCTCAGCTAGAGCCTTCTGATGTATGTGTAATCTGTGCACTGTAGTACTGCACAGCAATTTATAGTCCAGTTAAAATGTGATTGAGCTAGTTAAGATGTGACCTGCATGATTGTGTCATCATTAAGTAATGCTTGTTGTTGACTTAGGATGCAAAAAACTCAGTGAAATACTGATCTCAATGACGTCACTGTTTTCTCTGTCTTCGGTGTAGCAAATATTTAATCTTTTGCAACTACTAATTGCTGAAGAGCATGTTTTGCTACTATTATTTGTATCATATCTTTTTTAATGTACTAAGTTCCCAAAGGAGGTGGCCTATCAGCACTGCACAAACAAATAATCTAATTACAACACAAATACTTTCAGTATACATACCACACCCTCACAAAACGTCTTTACTTGGGTAGTTCTTTTGAAAGCAGCATTGACCTAAGACACCTCAGCTTTCTTCTGTGTCAAATTCACAGCTGGAAATCATTTCATTAGAGAAAGTAACCACTGTTTTCACTCAGATGAAAACAAACTTTGCTGAAACATGCATCTGAGGTCATTCAGAACTTCATTTCTCCAAAGGCAGTTTTGTTACTGTATATTCGTATCTGACTCATTGGAAAAGGTGCCTAATGGCCATTTAAAAATCTTCAGAGTCACATTAACTTTTGAATGCTCCAGCACAATAAAAGTGGGTAAAATTAAAAAGATTGTAAATCCAATGTAAGTGAAAAATGGGTCTGATATTGCTTCAGCACGTAGAGTTAGAAAATAAGATTTTATTACAGAATGACAACTGAAGAGTGAAAGTTCCAGCATCAGGGACATCACCTGTTATGAAGAAACTTGGCAGGTGGGTTTAGTGATATCCGCAGGTTCCTCCATTTTACAAGGAAGGCTAGGTACAGCTGCAACTTTACTGTAAGTGGAGTCTGTTACAATTTAAGCAAGGGGGAACTTTCCTGGTCATTTTGGTGAGACTAGGTCTGCACACTGCACATCTGCTTTCAGCCGATGTCAAGAACATCAGCTGAAGTTGGACACAGGCCTCATGTGACCTGAAATGAGGAAATGGTTGCCCTTGCCATGTGGGACCTGTGGTGGTGCTGAGGTATGCCCAGCATCACTACACTGTCCCCACCAGAGAGGTGTCAGGCAGCTCCACAGGTACAGAGCCACAGGCAGTGGAGTTCCATGGGCAGCATGCTGCAGCCATAGAAACAATTCTTAGACCTTATTTTCTCCCATTTCCTACTCCCCTGCTGCAACCCTGACATCATTCGTTCTGTTATCATACTTGATAGGCATATACAGGCCAGCGTCACAGCTGGCAAGAGGAGACAGAAGCTAATGGGGGAAGTGTTGTTAATAAACTTCCGTCCTTATCCCTCCTGCTTCCCCATACTTTGATAGGTCTCCCCTCTCACTGGGGAAAAGCAGGGCAGTAGTTATATAATTCCTTTAATTTTCACAGAGCCATGTAGTGTTTTACCAAATGGCTGCTACAAAAATCCTTCATTGGTTCTTTATATTAAACGCACTAGGAAGGGTATCTCATTCTCTGTCACTGATGTGACACTGAGAAACTTTCCTCAGAAAGAATATGTCAATATAGTTGCAGCTAAGGAGCTGACTGTAAGCAATTATGTGGAACAAGGCAAAACAAAAGTTAAAACACCCTTTCATTGCCAGGATTTCTTAAGTAGTACCATACTCACTCTGTCCAAATTTTTTTTTTAAAAATGGCAAGGATACAATTAAGAGTACAAGGATTCAGTGTCATTTGGCTGAACCCTTTCATAAACAGCCTATGAAATTGGTTTCTGGAAATCTAGCTAGTTTGTTTAAAAAGAAAACTGCTGCTTCAGGTGAGAAATCATTTTTCATACAAGTCATTTGGACCCTAGGGATAGCAAGTGGAATTTCATATGCAGTAGAAGTTAGCCACAAACCATATTTTACCTGCAGCTATTAGGTCAACATCAAAATGATTTTGTCAATGTATCAGGACGTTATATAACCCCCAAATTAGTGGTTGCCCTGGTGAGCACTAGAACTAAAAATCTAGCAACAAACTCAATTGCCTTCTGTTCCCAGATTGTCTGGTAGAAATGCCAGGCTTGCCCAAGAGGGATCTCAGAGTCAACTATGTGATGCTGCTGCAGAGTGTTATACTAGAAAACAGCCCAGGTAGCAAACTGCAGTGGAACATATTCTACCTAGTATAACACAAGGGTGGGTTTGCATCCAAAAAGAATGAGCATAGTGCAAGTTTAGACTAATTTAAGTGAGTTTATACAGTAGACCATTGTTCCAGTACTGTTGCCCAGAAGAATACAGATACAGCTATTGTGACTTCCTTAGGATTAAATAACTTTTGCAAAATTTTACAAAAGTGAGTTTTGATAGCAACTTTACTTGCTGTAGTTGTCACTGTATGATTGGGTTCCTTTCAGTTTCAGAGTTATGTTGGAACCATTAAAATACCGCCTCGCTCTGGTGATTTTTCTTTGGAATAGCACTGAAGCGGCAGGGAAGTACTGAGGTCACAGTGAGTATCACGTAGAGTACCTCATGTTAAAAATAAATACCTCCTTCTCTTTGCAGAGCGGCAACCAGATTTATGTGCTTCAACTGGCAAGCACTGCCTTAAAAATCAAAATCATAGCAGAATCTAGCTTGGAGGGGACATCTGGATGGCACTTAGTGCAGCCGACTGCTCAGAGCAGGGCTAACTGCAAAGCCACCTTCAGTTGCCCAGGGCTTTATCCTGCAATATCTCTAATGATGCAAATCCACAGCCTCTCTGCACAACTAGTTCCAGTGCCTAACCCTTCTCATTGTGAAGAACTTATTTTGCTTTACTTTGCAGCAGCGTGAAGATAAATGGTAAAATCTTCTTGAGTTAGAGCAGTTTTACATAATGTAAATTAATTGGCAACAGCAGGATCATCACAGCTTAAGACATTCTCAGGGACAGCTATGCTGCCTTATCTCTTTCTTGCTACATTTGGGGGGCACAGGAAAAAGAAGCAGTGGGCAGACAAGGCCATCCATGAGGTTTTGGTGATGAGCCAACACACTGAGCTTGTGCAACCACTGCTGCTCAAGGAAGATTTCTACGACAGAGACATTGAGCCAAAGGACATCTTAAAGACATTTGTAAAACATATTTACGCATGTGCACTTCTGCACTGTGTCCAGAGCTGAAGCTGAGAGAAGTCCCTAAATATGTGTTTACTGTGTCAGCTAAAGAAGTTTCTGTCATTGAGGTCATTTGATGTACAAATAGTACATTTGGTACAATGACCACATGCACAGAGAAACTTTTAATGTACAGTGAAACAAGTAGGCCTCCAGTCACCTGGCTGGTAAACAGAGGTGAGAGTTTTGGCAAGCAAAGCAGAGGATACTGAATTACTACAGGAATAGAAACTGCACCTTCCTTTGATTTCAAGGTAGTTCTTCATATTCATCAGGAATGTGACGGTGAGTAATGGTTCTTGCAGCTCATCTTTGATGTTGGATCAAGCTGCTATGTGTATACTCTTCTAGTGAAGTGTAGAAGTCAAGGTGCTGACATTACTTGATTTTCTTTCAGTTGTAAAATGTATGTTCCCCTGAGGGAATCTTAAAACAGGAAATGAAGGGGTGCTTTCATCCCTATGATTGTATGTCATCCCAAAGACTTGTGCTCAGTGCTGCCCAGGAGCTATAAGAAAAGTCAAATGATTCAAATTTGCTGTACACACAAAAATGTGCATCTTTTTGAAGGATTTGTTGCTGAAGTGCAATCGAGTTTCTACACATGAGGTAAAAAAAGAGTTTAGAGGATTAATTTTCCACAAAATCCCACCAACTGAAAGCCTTTCAAAGTGATGACACGCATCCAATTACAAGCTTGGACAGAGTCAGGGAAGGTCCCTCCAGCACCCTCAATCAGAGGTTGTGCTAGGATACGGTTACAAACTTTCAGCTCCATCCAGACACTTCCTAATTCCCGAGCCACTGTTGCTAAAATGCCCTGGGTTTTATAATTGCAATGTTGTGCTTGCATGGGGTGATGTGACAGGATTACTGTTGAGGATGAGCTTTTTTGGAGATCACAGAAGCTGCACAGCAATTCCAAAATCGGTAAACACGCCCAGTGTCACTTCTCAGCTTGATATTCAGTTTCATTTGTAGGAGAAGCAGATCTGTCATTCTTCCCAATAAATGTTGTCTTTTGTACTCCTGCATACCTCAATTTACCACATCCTGGGTGGAGTAGCTCAAAAATAATATATGAAATATTTGTGACAGGCAGAGTTAATACCAGAAGATCTTAAAATATTTTTAAAAGGCTACAGGAATACCATCACTCCTTTAATAAGGAGGCATTTCTTTTTATAACATCATAATCATGCCTTGATTTCACTGAAAGACTGTGAAAAAGGTTATTAAATGAACACTTTTTGTTTAGCTTTGTGTGTCATTCCTCTGACTAGTTCAGCTCCTGTTCTGTCAGTTTTTCACACATCCATTGTGAGTAGGGTTGCATTTTTTGCCTGCTCCAGATAGAGTTGGTTTTAGAAATCTTTATGGCTGCAATGGTAATCAATGATGTTAACTGAGCTACTGAATATCTCTTTAATATAACAGTGACAAGGTATGGAAGAGCTGTATAATACAGCTGTTGCAAGTGACCCAAAGAAGATAATGTTTCTTCTCATTAGTACTTGCTATTACTACGGAAAATAACAAGCAGCCAGAACCATGTGCTTCTGTGCTATTTAAAATTCTCATGAAGAAAATAAATTCTGAAAACAAAATCCCCTTCAAAATGTAATGAAGCATAGATTGGATTTATAGAGCTGACTTGTGTTTTGAACACCTAGGATGGAGTTTGTCTTGTTCAGCCAAGTTCCAGTTGCTTTCTGCTCCTCTCTTCCTCTGACAGCTCCTCCTTTACTAACAGTTAGCATGCCATAATTATTTGAGATAGGGGAAAAAAAAACCTCCAAAACTGCTGAAAAGTGGAAAATTGTACTTTGTGAGATCTGTGACTCCACTGATATCAAAGAAAAAATTCTTTCTTTATGCCTAGTATTTCTTTCTAATATCCAATCTAAATCTACCCTCTTTCAGCTTAAAACCATTATCCCTCATCGTACCAATACACTCCCTGAAAGAAAATACATAGGCAGTGAAAGCAAGAACAGGTTAGCTGGGAGGTATACAAAGAGGCTGTCCGAGCAGCCAGGGATCAGGTTAGGAGGGCTAAAGCCCAGATAGAATTAAATCTAGTCAGGGACATAAAGGGGAACAAGAAGAATTGCTACAAGTACATCAGTGATAAAAGGAAGACCAGGGAAGATGTGGGCCCTCTCCGGAAGGAAAATGGAGACCAGGCCACAAGCGATATGGAAAAGGCTGAGGAGCTCAATGACTTCTTTGCCTCCGTCTTCACCACCAAGGGCTCTGACCGCACTGCCTAAGTTGCAGAAAGTGAAGGTAAGAACTGGGAGAAGGAAGATCCGCCCACCATAAGTGAAGATCAGGTTTGAGACCATCTAAAGAACCTGAAGGTGCACAAGTCCGTGAGACCTGATGAGATCCATCCATGGGTCCTGAGGGAACTGGTGGATGAAGTTGCCAAGCCATTATCTGTCATATTTAAAAGGTCATGGCACTCTGGTGAAGTTCCCACTGACTGGAAAAGGAGAAACATACCCCCCATTTTCAAGAAGGGTAAAAAAGAAGACCCAGGGAACTACAGACCAGTCAGTCTCACCTCTGTGCCTGGCAAGATCATGGAGTAGATCCTCCTGAAGGCTCTACTAAGACACATGGAAAATGAAGGAGAGGTGGTTGGTAGCCAGCATTGCTTCACCAAGGGCAAATCATGCCTGATGAACCTGGTGGCCTTTTATGATGGAGTTACAGCATCAGTGGACAAATGAAGATCAACTGACGTCATTGACCTGGACTTCTGCAAAGCCTATGACACCGTCCTGCACAACATCCTGGTGGCCAAATTGAAAAAATATGGATTTGATGGATAAACCACCTGCTAGATAAGGAATGGGGCCCATGCCAATCTCATGAATTTCTACAAAACCAAGTGCAAGGTCCTGCACATGACTCAAGGCAATCCCAAGCACAAATACAGGCTGGGCAGAGAATGGCTTGAGAGCAGCCCTGAGGAGAAGGACTTGGGGATGTCAGTAGATGAAAAACTGAACATGACTCAGCAATGTGCACTTGCAGCCCAGAAAGCCAACCATGTCCTGGGCTGCATCAAAAGAAGCATGGCCAGCATGTTGAGGGAGGTGATTCTGCCCCTCTACTCTGCTCTCGTGAGACTCCACCTGGAGTACTGTGTCCAGCACTGGGCCCCCCAACTCAAGAAGGATGTTGAGCTGTTGGAGCAGGTCCAAAGGAGGGCCACAAAGATGATCAGAGGAACACCTCCCCTGTGAGGACAGGCTGAGGGAGTTGGGGTTGTTCAGGCTGGAGAAGAGAAGGCTCCAGGAAGACCCCATATGGGTCTTCCAGTACCTGAAGGGGGCCAACAGGAAAGCTGGGGAGGGACTTTTTACAAGGGCATGCAGCCACAGGATGCGAGCTAATGGATTTAGACTGGAAGAGGGCAGATTTAGACTAGATATTATAAAATTTTTTACTGTGGTTGTGAGACATGGGAATATGTTGCTCAGGGAAGTTGTGGATGCCCCATCCCTTGAGGTGTTCAAGGCCAGGCTGGATGAGACTTTGAGCAACCTGGTCTAGTGAGAGGTGTCCCTGCCCGTGGCAGGAGAGTTGGAACTAGATGATCTCTATGGTCCCTTCCAACCCAAACCATTCTGTGATTCTATGACGAAGAGAGCCTTGAGGGTCAGGTAGGATGAGTGCATTTGGCCTGTGGAGATGGTCACAAAATGGTGCCCAGTTGCTGTGTTTTGTGTACCTCTAGTGTCCTACTTAGCCAGTGCCAAGTCTCTCCTGTGTGCCCTCCTGTGCAAACTGCCATACAAACTGCCGCACGGTGTCTTGACTGATGTGCCATGTCTTGTTTGCCTGCCCTGTTGGCAGTGCTCCTGGTCTCTATCACTCCCTAGGCCTGCCTTCGGCCTGCTGCTACTCTTGTCCCCGCCCATGCCACGTCAGCTGCTCCAGCATTGTATGGCTTGTGTTTCCTCTGACCTCATTGTTGGGTGCAGGCAATGAGTAGAAGGTGGAATGCCCCAAACTCACATGAAGAAAATACAAGAAGCAGATGAGAGAGAAGGACGCAGACCACACAGGGAGAGGCAGGTGTCTTACTGTGCAGCTGTAAGAGAGATCCATGGAAGAGCTAGGGAGAGACTGAGAGTGGACAGGAAGCACAGAGAAGGAAAGTGGGCTTGGGTTTGGAGCATGTCTGAACATGGGTCTAACAAACCAGTGAAATTAAAGGTTTACAAGGGAGGCAGACAAGTCAAATGAAATTGAGGCTTCTCAAGCCAAGTGATATGAACATACTCCATGCTGCTGAAGAGGAAAGTGGGTCAGATTGGATGTGAAGAATATTATGAGGACAAGTGTCCTGGAGACTGAACTGCAACACATGATGTTGTTCTAATATAGCTCATTGTGCATTTGTGAGGGTATGTCTTAACCAGTATATTAACTTATCATAACCCCATGGGCAGGGACACCTTCCACTAGACCAGGTTGCTCCAAGTATCACCCATCATGATCTTGAATACCTCCAGGGAATTTATAGAGTTCAAATCTGTGTTCAAATTTAAAAACACAGAGAACATGTAAATTAAGAGTGCATGGAATTTCAAGCATTGCAGGAACTTAAATAGTGATTTTGGGTAAGAAATCCTTCATCTCTCTGAGACTAGGACTTGCATTCATTTATTAAATCTAATTAAATAAACCCTAGATGCTGGAAGGAAGAAAGAAACCAAACCATAACTGAGCCCTTTGTCATCCACATAAAATGACAGTTATGTTTCCATAGCAACAGAAACAGTGAATGAGCTACTGACACTGCATGCCAAATAACACATCCAACGCTTTTACATGACTTTAGGGTACTATAGCAACCACTTTTATCCTAGTGTATCAGGTTATCAAAATTAATTATGAAGGGTATCCAAAGAATTGTAGTTCTTGCAATTTCATTAATCTCACCGTAATTTGCATATTTGCTCATTGAGAGCTTGTGAGTGTAGAGAAGGCACTCCTGACCCCACCATCGCAGACATCAATCCAGAGTAACACCCCAGGCTGCAAAAGGTGCACTCTGCAATGACATGGGTGCTGCTGGCAGGACAGCCGGTGTACTTCTGCAGCATGGTCACCTGGAAGGGCTGGTGCTATGCATCTCAATTAATTTAAACAATTTTATGCAAATAGGTTATAATGTACAGGGAAATATGAAGGATCTAATGTTCAATTATCATTTTATCTGTGAATGTAGATCTTCAGGAAGTACAGTGATCTAAAGAAACACTGTAAATAAGATCCTTTGTTACATGAACAGAGCTGTCATACAGCACACATTTGACTGAAGAGAAGTATCTTAATCTGGTTTTCTGGGGGAGAAGAGACTGAAGGATCAAATTGTTTTCCTTTCCTCTTTTTTTTTTTTTTTTTTTTTTTTTTGGCACATGTGGTCTTTCTTGTTAACCGTGCTCTTAGGACTACTTCATAGCAATGTCAACCCTCCAGTAAGCCCTTCTAATCTCACTGGTGCACTAGGGCTATTGAAACTGCATCTGATAGAGGCAGGCTGAGGTTCCACTTTTGAGCTTGGCGGACTATTTCACAATCTAAATCACTTCTGCAAAACTCCACCAGCTTCCCCTTAATGAGACTTTCCTAAACTAAATTAAGAGACAAAGGTACTGTTCAGTCACCATAACTGGCACTTAAATTTTTCCCAAATCTGAGGGATCCAGTAGGTCAACCAGGTTTACAATGGCTCGTTTGTTCATTTATTTTTTTTTTTCCAGCTTCATGGAAGTTTCTTTAGCATTTTTAACAGAATCATAGAATCACAGAATGGTGGAGGCTGGAATGGACCCCTGGAGGTCATCTTATCCAACCCCTTTCCTCAAGAATCTTAGAGCATGTTGCAGGATCACGTCCAGACAGCTTTCAAATATCACCAAGGGTGGATATACCACAACCTCTCTGGACAACTTGTTCCAGTGCTTGGTCACCCTTGCAGTAAAATAGTGTCTCTACATCCTCTGAGGAACAATCCTCCAGGTTTCCCAGCAAGAGCATAAGTTTGTGCGTATATACATATATACACACACATACACACACGTAACATCATACACTTCCAAAGATAGCAACCTTTAGCCATAAAGCAAAAGCTTATTCCCACTAACCAAATGCCCAATAGGTCTTTGACTTCCTAAAGCCAACTTGCAAAACCTTTGTAAATGGTCTACAAAAGAATTCCTTAACTGTGTCAGAACCATGACAGAACTGGCAAGTCTTTAGGACACTACCCACAACGCCTTGACCAGCTATGTCCTCACCAGTATGAGTGTGCGAGTGCTAAAGATGCAGTAGTCAGTCAGAGCCCAGAGAGCTCTGCAGCTGGATGTTCTGGATCCTCCAGCCCTTCTTATAATTCTGCCTAGTAGTATGAAGTCACTGGAGGTATCCCATGTACTTGGACTTTTTGCTTTCCAAGGTGGCAAAAGGCATCTGACCAGTCAGTCATACAGCCCAAAAGTGCATGTATTAAATAACGGGAGGTGAATTGGTTCTTCCCAGAGGAAAGCTCTGAACTCCTTGTTCTAGTATGGTCACAGATGGTAAAAGCTTACATGGATTCAAAAAGTGAGTGGACAAATTCTCTGAAGATTGAGTACTGAGAATTTTTAAATTAAAAGCTATTCCCATATTGCTAAATAAACAGGGCCAGAGTACTGAGGTCAGTCAACTCTTGTCAGTTTTGTCTAAGATGCATAGTACTTGGTCCCCTGTTTCTTTGATGCTTTCTGTGGTCCCAAAGCATTGTAATAAGCTTTGTGTTGATGGTTGAGGGATGGGAGTAGCTGGAAGTTAATAATGTGCAAATAGAATTGCAGCCCTCCTACTGGTGTTTTTGCTGCATGAAAAGGGGTTTATTGCATACCCTTCAGTGCAGTAGGAGGGCAGCTATGTGTGCTGGAGTAATGGTAGAGGAAAAGCTGCAGAAAACTAGTGTCATACCTGATGCAGTCTTCTTCATTCTGCCAGCGGGAACAGTCCTTGGCACAAAATAGTCCCTGAACAGTGCCTGAGCACTCTCCCAAAGACAGAGCTAGCCTGAGCCAAAACCATGCCTCAGGGCATGCTCACTGTTAAGCATCATGGACACTTAGCAGTCCCGTGCTCAGGCTTGCTCCCCAGCCCAACACAAAATGGCACTCAGTGCTGTAAAAGTTTGCCATTTGAGAGAATAATCTTGGGAAGCATGAATGTCTTCTGGTCCCATTACTATAACATTTCCAAAGGATTTACTACACTTAGCTAGATGGACTGTGGTCTGGCTGAACACAGCCATTTTTACATTTGTTAAGTTGCCCTGCCTGTAGGAACCCTTATAGCGAGCCTTGTTCTGACACTGAATGACTCCAACTGTGCAGCAGCAATTTCCTCCTTTCTAGGACCACACTCATTGTACTGTTCTGAACAAATCTGGCAGCTGGCTGAGGTCTTTTATTCCTGCTCACATCTTTTCTTTGGTTGAATTTCTAGGGCATCCCCACATGGCAGGGAAAGAAAAACTCTTTGGAGAGCACAGCATCAGCATTAACTAAGTATAATTCATGACTATTCGTGGTCACAGCCTACTTTGCATCTAAAAAGTGAGTGTTCTACAGAGGGCATATTGTATTTCTATACGTTCCTGAGACGTATGAAAAAATGTCATGTTCTTTCAGCCATGACCTTAACACACATGCTTTTTAACTAATGTTGTTTTAATGTTTGACCCTTGTGCTCTGCCTTCCCTGGAGGCCTGAATCATTACCAAGTTGAATGCTGCAGCTAAGTGTTTTCTTTGTGCTGTGCTGGTTCAGCCTGCTTATAGAAGCCAGCCTGTTTCCTGTAAACAGTGCTGAAGGTAATTATGCCCTGTTACCAAATAGACATTCCTCTTTTCTCCTGAACAGCCCTCTTGGGAAACAGCCACAGAAGAGGACAGAGGAGGAGAAGGAGGTGCATCCTCCAGATTACTCTATCTGGCTCTACTGATATCTCTCCATAGCTGTGTTTCTCTAGATACTTTCAATGACATTCTTCCTTGGGTTACTTTGTTGACAATGCCATGTGCCTGGAAAATGCAGTTGTTGCCCCATGACAACAGCAATAGAAACATTCAGTTAATGTTCATAAAGCTCAGGTGTGTCTAGATGGGAAATCACCATAGAGAGGTGCAGTGTGGTGCAGATTTCTGCCTAGGATGCAAGATATTATACAGTATGGGCTAACTTGCATTGTCCTTCAGGGCCCTATGCCCTACAGATATATTGTAAATGGCTAGTGCACTGGTAAGAACGGTGCCTTCTCAGAAGGACATTAAGAAAATGTCAGGAAGGGACAGGACTATATGGGAGGGATATTAATAGCAACAACCAAAAAAGCAGCACAAACAGAAAGACAACTTTGTGTGTGCACTTTGAGTGTGTTTTTTTCAGTGGATACACATGGCTTTATTGGAGTGCCTGGAATCATTACCACTTTATTATGTCATTGAGGCACAAAGGTCAGGCTACAAGTAAGTGTTCATTTTGGGAATAGTTCTCCTCAGTCCTTAAACTTGTTGACAAGCCAAAAGGCAACACAGCCTTTTAGGTTAGGGGAAACCTCTGTCTTGTATTTTTCCTGGCTCCTTGTTGTATGTCAGAAGTATCAGGAGCATGCACACCATATACACACACAAGCACATATTCCTAAAGCATAGCTTTAAGAAAGCTGCATTCTGGTTTAATAAATCCACATTCTAGATAAAGTTACATTTAAGGAGATTATTTCAGCCCCTCTCCCCTGTCTGTTGGAGAAATAGATGGGGTAAACACAAGCCAGACCTGAAAGCTTTGCCATGGCTGGTTTTGGTTCAGTACAGAGTTACATTGCCAGGAACTCACAGATGTTGAGATTGTAATATTGATGATTTCAGAGATGTGCATTAATTCACCAGGACCTCTTTAGTTTCTCACAAGAACTACCTTAGGACAAGCAGCTCCAATTAACAGCTTCCTTCCTCTTCCTCCTTCTGTGAGCAAGTGGCTCAGCCTGGCACTGCACACTGGATAGGAGCACAATGGAGTTGTGCTGGGAGAAAAAACTGTAAGCCTTGTAGTAGCAACACTTGCCTTCTGCACTAAACCCATGAAAGAAGAAACAGTCTTCTTTAGAGCAGATGCTGTCACACACGCACGTGCTGGAAAAAAGTTGAAATCTTCAGAACACTAGCTGTAACCACAGAAGTGAAAAAAAGCATGTGTGCAAAATGAGATTCCTCTTTAGTCTCCTAAAAATGCATCAGCAGGTTGCATTCACCTTGCTGGGTAAAGCAGCACTGGGGGATAACAATGAGATCAAAGGAGCCACTCATCTTCACTTATTTGGCTATTACAGCACCTGTGGGACCTGCTCCAAGAAGACCTTGCTTAGATTCACAGGCAAAACTTTTAGTGTAATTCATTATAATCCATTATATTACCCACCTTGCAGCGTGGGTTTACCTGCAGAAGAGCTGGTACCCAGCACTGGATGTAACTTCCAGCTCTCCCGGCTGCTTCTGCTGGTATGGTGTGAATCAGAAAGGATGGCACGGGATTCTTATGAGTATCTTCTCACAAGGGGCTGGAATGTCACCCATTCAAAAGGCAAATGCAAGGTCATTACGAGAAACTGGTGTTAAGATAATAGTTTACAAAGGTAACTAAAGACATATTTTTACTGCCTGCTTTTCCACTACCTGGTTCACACCTTTTACTTGAGATGTTTTACAGGTATTTGTCAGGCTTTGTCCCAGCTTTGAAAAATAAAGTGCTTTGACTAGTCTCATTATGAAAATTCATGACTTAGCACCTCCAAGACAGAATACTGGATTTCAGTGTGCAAAATCAAAATGAAATGAAAGGCTTCCTCACTGAGTCATTAAAATACGGATGTCAGTCTATAAGAGAACACTCCCCTTGGTACTGTAGAACAAGAGATAGCTAAAGCTAAAGTCGTAACTCAAGTTGTAGATGTTGTTGGAACAGAGCAGTAGAAATATGGGAGTGATTAACCCAGATGATTTTTTAAAATACACGCACACAGTTCTATTGAGATTACAGAGGTTTTCTTTAACAGAGAAGTTACCAGGGGTGATCTGTTTTTCATAACTGGAAATAAATACTGTAGCAGCTTTTAAATACTTCCCCTTGATCTGTCCAGCTTTGCTGTAGTGGATAGGTGGAAGATTTGATATGAAACATTGAAAGATATCAAATACTTATTTTGACTTTCATAAACCCTGCTGTCCATACATCCTCCCTCACACAAAAATATTGAAAATAGAAGCCAGACATAAGTCAGAACACCCTTAGGGAAGTATTAGTATTTTATGTTACAGATGGTAAATTTAAGGTGTCTAATGTAGTATTTTCCCTTGATATTGTTTCTGATATTGTATTTTTGAGCTTTCAAAAGAAACACATTCTTCTGTCATTTGGGAATTTTGACTGGATACAATAAAACAAATGCATTTTATAGTAACAAAAATAATGCTGGAAGATCATTCAGCATATCTTTGTATATTTATTATGCAACCAATGGCATCACCATCATTTAGCATTAAATAAACTTTGCTGTTAATATAGCCACAAAGTAAGAACATTTATGCTAACTGGTAAACTAATTGTGGGTCTAGGAGATCCATTCAAGGCCACAAAATAAGTTTATGTCAGGTAACAACAACACATGCAAGGACTACTGATCTTTGGTTTCTTGGCTAACACATAACAACCTTCACTTTCAACCTTCATATTTGTAAGATATATCCTCCTTGTTCCAACATAAACATTATGGAAAGAGCATTTTATTTCGATAAAGAGACCTATAAAAGCAAACATTACTAGTGTTGAGATGTATGGCATACTTCTCAAACTCTCCAGAAAAGAGAACACATGGTTCTAGTACTAGTCTGGGAAAATTAATTACCGGGTTGGAAAGTAAATGTCTAGGTATCTCTGATGGCCTTGGTAACGTTGTACATTCCCCTTTGTGCCCAGGCCTTGTTATCTTCAAAGTTTTCAATGAATGGACCAAGGAAAATTTCCAAAGTGAAATATATTTTCTTTGGTTTGGGAAGCTATTTTCAGCCTGTAGCAAATGAAAGGTTCGTTTACTCTGATTTCTCAAGTATTCGATGAGCATTGCTTAAGTCTCTGAAGAAAAGAGATTTGACAAGTGTGTTAAGGAGTTCTAAGCTACAAGTAAGCATTGTATTCCCCCTCCCCTACTGCCCCTCATACTTTTTCTGCAAATTGATGAACTTTTTAGTGATAAAAACCAGAATACTTCTCTCTTCACTGTGCTAAATACTGTGGCCTATACCCAGAAAAACACTTAAGCTTGCAATAGTAAAATAATAATTAGTCTCACTGAAATTGGCTGAACTATTCATGTTAAGTGTGTTAAATCAGACTATTCAATACCTTGCAGAGTTCAGAACCATGTGGCATTAGTTTAGTCTCAAAAATCAGTAAAGTTACACCAGATGTAAATAAGCGGAGCTGAAATAAAACTTTTGTTTTTCCCCACTCTGTTTGTGTTAGTGGATATTGGCACATGTTGTTCTATTGAAGTTAGGCTGTTGTGCAGCAAAGAATACAAAATTAAAGGGAACAGTGAGACAATGAGAAAGCAGCATGACTCAAGAATTAGGACCGGGTTGGACTGGATCACAGACATTGTCTTACTGTCCTGCTGCAAGTACTCTGAGGATGCTGAAGGCCATGCAGGCAATTCTGCTCCCCCAAAGCCCATGCAGGGACATCTGGGGCATTCGGTCTCACAAACCCTGCGCCTAGAAGAAACATCATGACCTAGCTCTTCCCCACCCTGCTTTCTTCCTTTAGCTCCCATGAAAATTATACACAGACAAATAGTATCTCCAAGAAGCTGCAAAAATCCAGCCTATATTTAAATACATTTTTCAAAGAAGACATTTGATGTCTTTGTTTTAAAGGCTTCAACTTACAATGGGTTCGTTATCACCTTCTGTAAACTGTTACAGAAACCTAGTAGGCCTTTAAAGACCTGTCAGGAGTTGTCCTTTTATTTCAAAATTAAATTTGTCCAACTTGACTTTTTGACACTGGACTTTGTTAAAGATTTTATCAGCAAGACTGACAATTTCCTGATTGACAAACTTCTTCTGTATGCAAGTACCTGTCATACACAATAGCCAAGTCACCTGTTAGTCTTTGCTTTGATGAACTGAAAGTACTGGCTTTCTTAAGTCTCATATTTTACAGCTTGCTAGCAGCAACAGCTTCTCTGTAAACACATTTGTGAACCAACTCATCCTTAACAAAGACATTAATCTTGACCTGACCCATGGTCCTGGTTTTGTCTTTTAGAGGACGAGAGTAAAGTGCCCTAGAAGTATATATCTGAGGTATGAGGACTTGATAGACTGAAGCTTTTGTGTCTAAATTTTTTTCTATTTAAAGTCATTCCATTTAAGAGAACATTCCCGATGTAATACACAATTCATCCATTTTTCAGCACCAAAACCTGTGAAAGAATTCTTCTGTTTTCTGCTTAGGTATGGTATTAAAATAAGAAAAGGTTTGTTAGGGAAAAGTTGGAAAAAAAGTTGGGAAGTTGAGGAGGGTGGGAGGGGTGTCTTGGTGTCAGGACCACCAC